>NC_058409.1:38594792-38802428 GCF_002201575.2 Neomonachus schauinslandi | reverse complement strand
ACACACACACACACACCCGCCATTCTTCCAGACACACACACACACACACCGCCCCCCACCTCCGGCCCCCCGCCATTCTTCCAAAGCCCTGGCTTCTTAGAAGTGTCTCATCGTGCTTTTGGGGGGAATAAAGAAATCAAAGCCTGAAGGTCCATTTCCAGGCGGGGGAGGAATATAATGGAATTAGTTTTTGCTAGGTATTTAAATCACAGACTGGGAGTACAAACCGCAAAGAACTAGCTTCTTGGCGTGTCACACCAGCTCTGGGTTCACTGATCAATCACAGCCAAACTCATTTAGCAACTTAAAAATATATATCGTGGCAAGGTTCATTTATGTAAGACTTGGACCGAGGCCGCCGCCACCACGATCTGCGGTAATCTCGTGTGGAGTTACGACCATCTAGTCCTTCACTTTCCCTGAGAAACTCCCACGCCTCCCCTGTCCCCAAGGGAGCCCGGCGGTCCCTCGCGGCTCTGAGTCCCTCGGGGAAGGACGCGAAGGAAGGCCGCGGGACCGCAACGAGAAAGGAGAGCGGCAGGCGTACAAAGCACCCGGGCTGCAATTCACGACCCTGTTACTCCACGAAAAAATGGAACATTCCGCTCCTTCCGCCCGCAGAGGGGAGGTGGGGGGAACCCTTCGATCTGGTCTAGGAAAAGCGACGCTGGCGCAGCCGCCGGAATCCCGGACGCCAGGATCCGCGTTACGGGAATCGTAGCTGCCTGGAGTCCCGCCCCCTCGCCGTCGGGCTACCGCCCGGCCAGTACCCTAGCGCGCCGGGTCTCTCTGGAGCCAATAGCATAGAGTCCCTAAGTCCGGAGGCGGGGCGCGGCGAGGGCGCTGCGGGGCGGGGTCGGGGGGCGCAACGCCCCGCCGTGGGAGGAGGGCCGCGTGCCGCGTCTGCGGGAAGGAACGCGGAGCGAGCCGGAGCAGAAGCGGGGAGCCGATAGGCCCGCGGAGCGGCGCGGGGAACGCTCGGGCGCAGCTGAGCCGGAGGCCGCGACTGCGCGGCCGACGGGCCCGGCCCGGCCTGGCGCGGAGGGAGTCGTGCGCTATACACACGCGGATGAGAGAGGCGCCGCGGCTTGAGGTGAGGAGGTGCCGTGGCCGAGTGAAGGGCCGTGTAGCGGGAGGGTGAGGGCTAGGTCGGGGAGTTCGGGCCTGGAGACCTGGCACTCGAGGGGGCCACCCTTCCCCGGGAGAGAGGCGCCCTAATACCGTGTCCGTCCCAAACTTGTTAGTTCCAGCCTGGAAATCCCCACATTCCTCCTTCCTTTCCGTGTTCACACACCTCTGAATTTGATTTCTACAACTTTGTCGCCTATATTTCTCAAACGTAAGCGCAGACCTTATCTCCAGCACACACACACACACACACACACACACACACACACACACATCCACCCACACACCCTTCTTAGGCCCACGCCCCCAAATCCCCACTTTTTGCCCTTTTCCATCTCCCCTTAATTTCTACTAGCCCCGCACTTGACTCTTCATTTTCTACCCGGCGATTAGTATCTCTTCACCAAAGCCATCTTTTCATCCTGAAGTTGTAATGTTTCACAGGGTTGGAAGTTCACCTTAATTAAAACATTTTAAACTAACGTCTTTTTTCTTCTTTTTACCTCTTACGTGTACCCGTCCTAACGAATCCCACATAACACTATCTGAGAAGCACCGAATCCATCTTTAAAAGTTCACCCCTCCCCCAAGCTTAAAGGTTATTCCAAGCGGCAAGGTTCTGTTTTTCAGTAGATGAACAGCAATTTATTCATAACTCCAACTGAAAAAATATCACAGGTTAGAACTAAGACTTGCCACTTTTGTTTTTTGGGTTTTTCCTCCCTTAAGAAGAACACTCATTTCGGTTTAATTTGTGTAGTATTGGCATTTTCAACAGTTACACTGCTTTAAAAATAATTAGTGATTAGAATGCCGGGATGACTCTTATAAAAGATTGGAGCCTTTGGTTAAGTCAGTGCTGTAAACAAACCCTTTAGACTGTGTGACTGCCAGCTTCAAGTTGGAACAACTCTTAATTTGAAATTCCTGACTCAGATCATCATATGAGCTAGCTGTTCGCCATTATCTTAATTTCTTAAATTCATAATAATTCCCACTTGGAAGTATTTTTGAACTGTAAATGGAATTCTACGTTTATAGGACCAACTTGATATTAAGTTAAATCATGTTTTCAGCTGTTTGTTTTGGGAGATTATTTTGAACACTTGTTTTTAATCACGTGGAAGAAAAAAATTACAGGATGGAGAAAGGGTGAGAAAAGGAGAATAAATTTTGTAGTGGAATTTTTCCCTCAAGTCTGTATAATTGACAATGCTATACATGTTTAATTTTGTCATAGGTAATTTAGAATATTATAAATACTGCTGCCAGCTAAGTTAATATATTTTCTTAGTAATGAAAACCGTGCACAGTGTTCTCATTTTTATTTATGAGTTGCAGTATTTTCAGTTTAGTTAAAAATTTTCCCAAGGGAATTTGCACTGCAGTTAAATGTTAGGGTGAATGTCGATTATTATATACCTATGAAGTAAAATGTTGTGATATCCTTTATAGAGAAGGAAACTGAGGGTTAGGGTTGCTGTGAAACCTAGATCTGTGTAATTCCAAATCCTGTACTCTCAGTTGGTCATTTTATCATGCTGACACATTTCTCCTAAAGGATCCACTACTACAGTTTGGTTTGGGAACTTGCCTACTCCCCATAACTGATCTGCAAGGAAGGTTTTTCCCCCCACAAAAGTGAGAGCTTCTCATTTTAACAGGAGTCAAGACCCCCTGGCCCTGATACATTAGCAGCCTGGCTCCCAGAGAAGCGTGGAATGTTCTCAACAGTCTTCTCTATTTCTTTGATTGTGCAAAGGTCGCATGATCAGAGTTGAAGTTTCTACTCTTATTATTTTACACAACAAATACTAAACACTTACTGCTGGCTATAGGAATTCACAAAGATGCATGAGGTATTCTTAGGACCTTTATAGAGTTTACAGAAATTGGGCTGACAGATGTATGAAAAATTGCGAGGATGCAAGGTAGTTTCAATTACATGTAGAATGATAGGGAAACTGCTATATTTAAATTAGGGAGTGATTATTTAACGGTTGGAATGATCAAAGGATTGAGCAGAGGTCAGACTTGAAACCTTTATGAGATTTGGATAAAGAGAAAAATGAAGGAAACCCATTCCAAATAAAGATCTATGTAGATGGGCGCCTGGGTGGCTCAGTTGGTTAAGCGACTGCCTTCGGCTCAGGTCATGATCCTGGAGTCCTGGGATTGAGTCCCGCATCGGGCTCCCGGCTCGGCGGGGAGCCTGTTTCTCCCTCTGACCCTATCCCCTCTCATGCTGTTTCTCTCTCTCTCTCAAATAAATAAATAAATAAAATCTTTAAAAAAAAAAAAAAAGATCTATGTAGAAAGAGTCAGAAATAACCAGGGTATATTAATTATAATAGGCGATACATATGTAATACTTATTTTGTGCCAGTCACTGTTCTGAGCACTTTGTCCGTATTCTTTTAATCCTCATAACTTTAGGAGGTAAATGTTACTATCTTCCTTTTACAAAGAAGGAAACCAAAGCAAAGAGAGGTTTAATTTGTCCAGTGCCACACAGTTAATAAGGGGTAGATCTAGAATTCATACATAGATAGCCTGGCTTCAGAATCTGAGCTCTTAACTGTGACGCATATATTCCCTCTTCATATAGTATACTTGACTGACAGTGACTAGAATAATATGTCCATTCGAGGAGGTCTTTTAAAACCCACTCTTGATTGTCCTCTATGTGCCTCAAAGTATCTTCGATTCTGAGGATATCAAGACATAGAAACAAATAATTACAGTACAGTGTTACCAGTCCTATTACAGAACTGTACACAAGTGCATTGGGAGCAAAGATGTTTGTGGGAACAGGGAAATTTCACAGGAGAGATGATGTTTCATCGAAGTTATACATGGTGCAAAGCAGAGTCTGGGAAAAGACATTGTAGAGTTAGGGGATAGCATATGTAGAAGCACAAACTCTGAAATAACAAAGTGTGTTAGAGAAAGTCTTGTAGTTTACTGTGGCTTGAGCTTAGTCTGTAGGAGTGAGCTTAGTCAGTAGAAGTGAGCTTAGTCTATAGGAGTAGGGAATGATAAAAAGTAGACCAAGATGTGAATGGCATGATGAGGTCAAGGAAAATGAAGAACTTAAATATTTGCTTTGCATATGGGAAACTACATAAATAATTTCAGCAGATTGTTTGCTATTCTCTTTAGATGTGCAGTGGTGGGGTAGCATGAGGGAACAGTCTGAGTAGAGGGGGTTTTTAGAATAGGCTTTATTATTTATTTGTTTATTTTAAGTAATCTCTACACCCAACGTGGGGCTTGAACTCAACAACCCCAAAATCAAGAACCACTTGCTCTAACAGCTGAGCCAGTCGGGCCCCTCTGGAATAGATTTTAAATACTGGAGAAGATAGGTTACACAGACACATGAAGCCAAATTTTTACGTTCTTAAATAGCTAAAATATTTGGCATTATTATTGACCCTTTAAAAAGCTTCTGAAGATAAGAGTGACGAGTTTAAAGTAGTGTTTTAGATAGATTCATCTACCTATAATGTCAGAATGATTTGGAGGATGGAAAGAGACTGGAAGCAGGAAGGCAGATAAATAGTAAGGTGATCGGTGCCTAAATTATGTTAGTCATGGTAGAGGGTAGAAAAGAAGAGACAAATGGGAGAGACATCATGAAAGAAGATTAGATAAGCTATAATTTAATGGATAGGTAAGAGGCAACAATTGACCCCATTGACTTAGGCAGTTCAAGAAGGGTGATCTTAGATGGGGGAAAAAGATACGACTTTTCTTAGAAGTCAGTGCATTTATATCTATGTGTGCACCAGCATGTGTGTATTTGTGTATTGTTTTTAGACCTTTCTATTTGAGTCAGAGGCAGAATATCCACGACAATGATACATAACTGGAATCAAAGATCCCCGCCAGAATTCTTGAAATTATTTTGTTTGAGATAGTGATAACTTCAAGTCCTATGTCTTCATATGTTGATATTTTTAAAAAATAGTAGATTCCAAATACTTGGGTACTTTCATAGCCAGGAGGTAAACCCTAGCAGAGAATTCAGTGAAGGAGACATAAAGAAGCTAAATGAAAGAATTCAACCACATGATACCATTACGTAGAAATCAGGAGATAAGAGAAATTCAAGAAACAACCGGTCAACAATGTTCAGAAGCCCTCCTTGTTACAATGTCTACAGTCTCTCTTTCATTCTGTGTCTGTCTAGTATATCTTAATGAGACTTAACGAGGAATTAGTTAGCTAATGGATCATGACTAAGAGAACTATATGTGTTGAAATGTGGCTGTAGCATAGGTTATTATTTTAAAGCTTTATGTTTACATATTCAGAGCAGGAGCTTTATTCCTTTCAGCGCAGTAAATCTGTTGCACTGTTAAAATTTGGATGTTCTGCCTCCAAATTTTCATTTTCTCTTTTTTTTTTTTTTTTTAAAGATTTTATTTATTTATTTGAGAGAGAGAATGAGATAGAGCATGAGAGGGGGGAGGGTCAGAGGGAGAAGCAGGCTCGCCGCTGAGCTGGGAGCCCGATGTGGGACTGGATCCTAGGACTCCAGGATCATGACCTGAGCCGAAAGGCAGTCGCTTAACCAACTGAGCCACCCAGGCGCCCTCATTTTCTCTTTACTCAGACTCATCAGTTTCATCCTGTGCTCTGAGGTAGATTGGTTTCATCATTACTTCTGTAGAGTGCATTTCATATTGGTTGTCTACACAATCTGTTTTTGTTTGGATGTTCTGTTGTATATATACCCTCACCTCCATTCCCTAACACAAAGTAAACTCATCAGAGCTGGGTTTCAGATAGCACAGCTCTGGTTTGTACCCTGGCATGTGCTGGCATTTTGCCATTGATTATCTTCATTTGACATTTAGAGTTAAAGATGGCTTACAGCTCATGTGTATGCATGCTATTTTCTCTGTTTAGGAAAATCTTTACTTGTATTTCATTTCTGGGCCTTCCTGGATCCTTTGTGAATTGGGTTATTCTCTATGCTCCCGTAGCATTCTGTGCATATTCTATCTCTCTAAATTTTAAACTTCTTAAGAGCAAGACCTGTTTATTTGGCTTCAACTATATGTGTTATGTTTTATTTCTTAAGCTGTAGTGAGAACGTAAATCGTCATCAAAATACTCTTTAAACCTTTTCGTATGTCTAAAACAGTCAGTGATAATGTGTAGGGGGACTTGCCTGACTCTAAGGTCATAAACATAACTGTATTTTCTTCCCATACTTGAAATCTAAAGATCCTTAATCTGGAGTGTATGTATGTGTAATGAAGTAGAACTCTTCATCTTTTTGCTTGTGGAGCCAGTTGTCCCAGTACTATTTATTAAATGGTCCTTTATTTCCCCAGTGATATGAGGTGCTTTTTTTTTTATCAGATTAAATTCTTAAATATATATGGGTCTGTTTCTGGATTTTTTGTTTTATACCATTGATCAAATTACTCACATGCAGTGCCCTGTCTTAATTACTATAATGTTGCGGTGTGCCTTAATAGATGATAGGGCAAGTATTTTTTTATTCTTTTGAAAATGGGCTTTTGGTTATTATCTAATGTCTTATATGACATTTTAAATTGGTTTGTAAAGTTCTATAATAAACTACTTTGTAATTTAGATTAAATTGTGTTACATGAAGATAGTAATTTGTGAAGAACCAATGTCTGTACTATGTATATTTTGTTTTCCATTCCATGGTATTTAAGTCTTAACTGATGAGCTGTTTAGTAAGGGTTTATAGTTTTCTGTATAAAGTTATTACATAGTTCTGATTAGATTTTTTCTTAGTTATTATAGTTTTTGATGCTGTTGTGAATAGGATTTTTTCTTTTACATTTTAATTGGTTATTCCTGGTATATAGGAGAGCTACGTTTTTTGATGATCTTTTGTTTAACTATTGTTAAACGCTCAGTAGTTGTGGTAGTTTGTCATTTGATTCTCATTCTTTTTCTTAATAGATAATATCTACCAGCTTTTCTTTTTCCATTTTTATATCATCATTTGTTCTATTTTTGGTTAAGCCATCTAGAACAGTGTTGAATAAGTGATGACTCCAAGCATCTTGTTTGAATTTTGACTTTGATAGAAATGCTTCTAATTTTTATTTTTGAATATGATGTTTGCTCTAGGTTTCTGATAACGGATTGTGGCAGCAACAGCAAGAGCTGCACTGATAACAACAGATTACCGTTTATTGAGTACATACTATGAGCCAGGTAAATTGTAAGTGCTTTATGTTTATTGACTATTTAATCTTCACAAAAGTCCTAGGTGGTATGTGGGTAGGTGGTGGTGTTATCCTCATTTTACAGATAAGGAAAATGAAAGTGAGGGATATCAAATAACTTGGCTAAGATGTTTTACAAAAAATAAAGAGTTGGGATTTGAACAAAGGCAGTCTTATTCCAGAATCTATCCTCCTCTTTGTTACACTGCATCAAGATAAGGATGGTCTCTTTCAGTCTTTGTTTTTTTTGACACTTTGTTGTTATTTTAAAATTTTAAGTGAACAGCTGTTGAATATTATCAGATGATTTTCAAGCATCTGTTGGAATGATTGTATAGTTTTCTTAATACAGTGGGTAATATTTTATCTTTTTGCTTAATGGACCATACTTATACTTTTAGGTTTGTTTTTTTTTTTAAGATTTTTTAAATTAATTTATTCGAGAGAGAGAGCACGAGCAGGATGGGGGGAGGGGTAGAGGGTGAGGGAGAAGCAGACTCCCCGCTGAGCAAGGAGCCTGACTCGGGGCGCCATCCCAGGACTCTGGGATTATGACCTGAGCCCAAGGCAGATGCATAACCGACTGAGCCACCCACGCGTCCCTATTTTTAGGCTTAATACTTGTTAGTATTTATGGGGTTTTTTGTTTTCATGTATGTTGCTAAAATTAATTTGCAAATGCTTTAATTAGGATTTGTCACACCAATATGTGTAATAGTTTGACAATAGTTTTATCATGTAATCCTTGCTTGATTTGGTATCCAAATGACTAGGCAACTTGCACTTAGGGCCAAAATGGGATGAGGAGAATAAGATTTACCCTTCTGCCTGAAACAACCATAAAACAAAAAAACACATGAAACAGTGATAATCAAGACACTTGACACTGGATAATGAAAGGCAGTGGTCTTGATAGATGGGAAACAAATAAGATGGACCCTATGATTGCACTAGCCTACTACCTTGAGAAAGTTTCCAGCCCATGGCACAGGTCGGGGGAATCCAAGGTAAGCTCTGTGGATTCTCTTTGACCTGTGGAAATGGCTGGGAATACCGAAGGAGCTAGAGTTCACAAAGCAGAATACTAGAGGACTCTTGAAAGCTTCAGAGGTCCTATTCAGCTATTTACCTGAGTGCTGACCAGTGCATGCATGTAAAGAAATTACTACAGACCAGGGAAAGAACCTCCTGGAGGTGGTAAAGATAACAGCACTTGGTGCTTCCATTGGTCAGGAAAGGTTCCTGTCCTCACCAGCCAGGTTGGAAACCATTTGACTCATGGGATATTGGATAGAGACAAAGAAGGATCCTGCCTCAGTAGTAGGAAATAAATCACCCTAGAATAAGCATTGCTCCAATCCCACCCAGTATATTTTAAGTTTTTGTTTTTGTTTAAATTCCTGGGATTTGAACATGATATTAATTTCGGGTTTACAATATAGTGATTCAGCACTTCCATACTACACCCAGTGCTCCTCACAAGTGCACTCCTTCATCCCCATCACCTATTTCACCCATCCCCCCACACATCTCTCCTCTGGTAACCATTAGTTTGTTTTCTATAGTTAACAGTCTGGGGGGCGCCAGGGTGGCTCAGTCAATTAAGCATCTGCCTTCGGCTCAGGTCATGATCTCAGGGTCCCAGGATCAAGCCCTCCATCAGGCTCCCTGCTCAGCAAGGGGTCTGCTCCCTCTCCCTCTGCCTCCCTCTCAAATAAATAGATCTTTTTTTTTTAAGTTTGTTCCTTTGCCTTTCTTTTCTTCCCCTTTGTTTTGTTTCTTAAATTCCATATATGAGTGAAATCATGTGGTATTTGTCTTCTCCAACTTATTTCACTTAGCATAATATTCTCCAGTTCCATCCACGTCATTGAAAATGGCAAGATTTCATTCTTTTTGATGGCTGAGTAATATTCCAGTGTGTGTGTGTGTGTGTGTGTGTGTATACATACATACATATGTGTATGTATACACACACACATCTCCTTCATCCATTCATCAGTCAGTGGACACTTGGGCTATTTCCATGATTTGGCTGTTAAAGATAATGCTACTGTAAACATAGGGGTGCATGTATCCCTTTATATTAATATTTTTGTATTCTTCAGGTAAATACCTAGTTACCAGTGTATCTTAAAAGCAAGACATGAAAGGACCATACTTTGCCAAGTAACTTAACTGTGTCCTGGAACAAAGTTCAAGAATATAGAAATACAGGGGCATTTGGGTGGCCCAATTGATCTTTAAAAAGAAAAGATTATAGAAATATAAAAAAATCCAATACAGATCCAATAGCAAATAAGGTGAAATTCAGTGTGCAACATCCAATCAGAAATTACCAGGCATGTAAGAGGCTTGAAAGTACAATGTATAATGAGAAAAATTAAAACTAACCCAGAGCTGACATAGATGTTAGAATTACCAGAGAAATTAAAAGTTATTATAACTGCGTCCTATATGTTCAAAAAGTTAGGTAGAATTATAGAATATGTGAAAAAGACCCACTTAAACCTCTAGAGATGATAAATATGATGTGTGAAATGAAAAATACACAAGTTAGGATTCATGGTAGATTAGACATTGCAGACAAAAAGATCAGTAAACCTAAAGACACAGCAGTAGAAATTATCATAAAACATAGAAAAAAAGGAAAAAGTGGATTGAGCAGTGAGCTGGGGGACTACTTCAAGCATCCTAATAATACATGTTATTAGAATCCTCAAGGGTAGGAGCACGAGGGTCACAGATAAATATATTCAAAGAAATAATGGCCACAGTTTTTCTAGATTTGATGAAAACTATTTAAACCAGCAGATCCTAGAAGTTCAACAAACTCTTAAGCACCAGAAACATGATGAAAACTTTACCAAGGTGCATTACAGTCAGATTGCTCAAAATTAGTGGTAAACTAGTTGTAAAAAACTTATATGCATCCAGAGGAGAAAAGAGACTTTTCATACAAAAGAAGAAAGATAAGGATGATAGTAGATTTCTCATTAGAAACAGTGCATGCAAGAACTTAATAGCTACATTTTTAAAGTACTGAAAGAAAAATTGAGAATCTATACCTAGTGAAAATATCTATGAAAAATAATAATGAAATATTTTTAGGTATATAGAAACTTAAAGAATCCATCACCAGCAGACCCACATTACAAATAATAATAAAATAATATCCTTCAGACAGAAGGAAAATATTAGATGAAAATGTAGACCTTAGACAAAGGGTGAGAAGCTCTAGAAATGGTAGTAGACATGGATGTATACACAAGATATTTGTATTATTGAAATCTCTTTTAAAATAATTATTTAAACAAAAACAATGACAGTATGGTTTACAACATATATAAAGTACATCTGAAGTTTATAAAATATGTAAAAGTAAGTTGTATGCCAAAAATAGCGTAAAGATCCAGAGGGGAGAAATGGATGTATACTCTAGTATACTTTACTGTGCGTGAGGTGCTGTAGACTGATAAGTTTAAGATGTATACTATAAATCTTAAAGTAATCACTAAGATAACAAAACAAAGAATTAATAGCTTACAAGCCAAAAAGAAAGACAAAATGGAAATCATAAAAAATAGTCACTTAACACAAATGACAGAAATAGAAGAGGGAGAACAGAGATCAAATAGGTAGAAAACAAATATAAAGATGATAGCGGGCGCCTGGGTGGCTCAGTTGGTTGAGCGACTGCCTTCGGCTCAGGTCATGATCCTGGAGTCCCGGGATCGAGTCCGCATCGGGCTCCCTGCTCAGCGGGGGGTCTGCTTCTCCCTCTGATCCTCTTCCCTCTCGTGCTCTCTGTCTCTCATTCTCTCTCTCAAATAAAAAAAAAAAAAAAGAGATGATAGCTTTAGGGCGCCTGGGTGGCTCAGTTGGTTAAGCGACTGCCTTCGGCTCAGGTCGTGATCCTGGAGTCTCGGGATCGAGTCCCACATCGGGCTCCCTGCTCAGCACGGAATCTGCTTCTCCCTCTGACCCTCCTCCCTCTCATGCTCTCTGTCTCTCATTCTCTCTCTCGCAAATAAATAAAATCTTAAAAAAAAAAAAATTTAAAGATGATAGCTTTAAACCTAACTATATCAATAATGATATTAAATATAAGTGGCTTGAAAGCAGAGGTTGTCAGATTAGATACAACTGTACGCTACCTACCAAAACAAAACATAAAAAACAAGGCTCTTTAAATATGAAGAAAGAAATAGGTAAAATATAAAAGAATGGGGAAAGATATACCATGTTAACTCTAATGGAAGAGAAGATTAGATGTCTATAATGATGTCAAAGTAGATTTCAGAGCCAAGAATATGACCATTGGTAAAGAAAGTCATTGCACAATGATAACAAGAATGGCTTCCTCAAGACCTTACATTTATGTGCCTAATAATGTAGCTTCAAAATAGGGCAAAATCTGAAAGAACTGAAAGAAGAAATAAATAAAGCTACAGTTATATTTGGGGATATCAAACCCCCTTTTCAATAATTGATAGAGGAAATAGACAGAAAATGACTAAAGATATAGAAGATTTGAATAACACTATCAACCAGATTGGTCTGATTGACATTTATATAACACTCCATCCAGCAGTAGCCATGGTTTTTAACTACACACAGAACATTGATTTCAATACTTAAAAGTAAATAGATCAATGGAACAGAACAGAGCAGAAATTGGGTAATTAGAACTCACAGGTAAACTCCAGGGTGCCTCCTATTTTTGGAAAGTATTGTTAGAACACAGCGACACCCATTTGTTTATATATTATTTGTGTCTGCTTTTGTGCTACAACAGCAGATGGTGTAGTTCCAACAGAAGCATTGTGGTCTACAAAGCCTAAAACATTTATTCTCTGGCCCTTTACATAAAAAGTTTGCCCGACCATGGAATAGAGAGTATATAAATAGACCCACACATGTATGGATAACTGATTTTTGATGAAAGTGTAAAGGCAATTCACTTGAGAAAGGGTAGCTTTTCTACAAATAGTTCAGAAACAATTTGCTACCCATATGTAACAAAATGAACTTGAATACCTGATTTACACCATATATAAAAATGACCTCAAAATAGTTGATAGACCTAATAAAACCTAAAACTATAAAACTTTTAGCTAGAAAATATAGAAGACCTTTGAGACTTTGGGTTAGGCAAGGATTTCTTAGATACAATACCAGAAATACTAGTTAATAAATTGGACTCGATTAAAATGAAAATTTCTGCTCTTTAAAAAGCACAGTAAAAGGGCGCCTGGGTGGCTCAGTTGGTTAAGCGACTGCCTTCGGCTCAGGTCATGATCCTGGAGTCCCAGGATCGAGTCCCGCATCGGGCTCCCTGCTCAGCATGTGCACCCTCCCCCCTCTCATGTGCTCTCTCTCTCTCTCTCATTCTCTCAAATAAATAAAATCTAAAAATAAATAAATAATAAAGTCATAAATTTCGTTTAAAAAAGCACAGTAAAAGGGAAGGTAAGCCACAGATTGGGAGAAAATACTTAAAAAAGGATTTTCTAATAAAGACTTTGTATCTAGAATTTTATTTTTTAAAACTTTCTAAACATAATATCGAGAAAACAACACACCCAGTCTAAAAACGAGCAAAATATTTGAACAGGCACATCACCAAAGAAGAATATGAATATATACCTACCATAGATATGACCTAGCTAGTCGTCTAGGTATTTTCCCAAGAGAAATGAAAGCTTATGCCCATACAAGGACTTGGGACTAGTTATATTACAGTATATTTATTCCACTAATATATCATGCACCTCCTTACAGCAAGAAAGTCAGTTTATCTATCCAACAAAGATACTGAGGTGCTTACTATGCTGGGTGTGATTCTTGATGGTTGGAAGATAGGAGGGAACAAAACAGACAAAATTTCTTGCCTAATTTGCTAACATTCTATTTTAGGTGCACAGACAATGTGTTAGTTTCCCAGGGCTGCTGTAACAAAGTGCCACAAACTGGGTGATTTAGAATAACAGGAGTTTATTCTCTTAAGGTTCTGGAGGCCAGAAGTCCTTCTGAAACTCTGGATAGAATCATTCCTTGCCTTTTCATAGCTCCTGGTGGTAGCCCTTAGTTAGTCCTTGGCATTTCTTAGCTTATAGCTACATCACTCCAGTACCTGCTTGTGTTGTCACACAGCATTGTGCCTGTTTGTTTCATAACAACAACCAGTCATACTGTATTAAGGCCCCACTCTGCTCCTTTATGACATCCTAACTAATTACATCAGCCACAGCCCTATTTCCAAACAGGGTCACATTATGAGATGCTGAGGGTTAGGACATCAGCATATCTTTAGGGAGGAAAACCCAATTCAACCCATGACAGCCAATAAAATAAGTAAACTATTTTAGAGCAGGGGTTGGCAAACTATGGTCTGCAGACCATCCTATTTTTTTTTTTTTTTAAAGATTTTATTTATTTATTTGAGAGAGAGAATGAGAGAGAGAGAGCACATGAGAAGGGGGAGGGTCAGAGGGAGAAGCAGACTTCCTGCTGGGCAGGGAGCCCGATGCGGGACTCGATCCCGGGACTCCAGGATCATGACCTGAGCCGAAGGCAGTCGCTTAACCAACTGAGCCACCCAGGCGCCCTGCAGACCATCCTATTTTAATAAATACTTTAATAAATAGTTTTATTAGAATTCAGCCATGCCCATTTGTTTACATACTGTCTGTAACAAAGTCGACTAGTTGCAACAGAGACCTTAATAGCCACAAAACTTAAAATATGTATTATCTGGCCCTTTACAGGAAATGTTTGCCACGTCATTTTAGAAAGTGCTAAGTGCCATTGAGAAAAAATAGGAAAGGGGGATAAGCCATACTGGGTGGTCAGGGAAGACCTATATGAGAAGGTGAATTTGAACAAATGCTATAAGTAGAATTAATTTTTATGTATTGACTTAGAAATATATCCAAATGTAGTAAGTGAAAACAAGTTATAGCACATTTTTGTGATCCCATTTTTGTAAAAGTGTATATTTATACAATATAATGTTATAATATATAAATAGAAAATTTTGCAAAAGTATCCACCAAATTGTTCACGTTAGTTACCTTGGTGGGATTATAGGGGACTTCTACATGATATATTTTCAACTTCTCTTCATTTGAAAACTTAATTATTTCTTTTGCATTTTAATATATCATTGTAAATTTAATTTTTCTTATATATTATTAAATTATATCAAAGGCTTAATATGTGTGAAACAGTAATGGAGGATTCACTCCTTGCCTGAGTTTGAAGTTATCATTTACATTTCAAAGAGGAACCACCATTATTTACACTAGAATTTAACCTAGTACTGAAATTTAAACTGAATTTTTATGTCTGTGTGCATAAAATAGTACGGCAGTTGAAGAGTCAGTAGCCTTAACTGCTAGTGAAAGGTAAAAGGTATGATTCTCTTAAAGATTTGCTTTAACTGCTTTTGTCAGAGTCAACAAAATGTCTCTTTCATGTTTCTGTGATACTACATGAACATCAGGGAAGTTTGAAGTAGGCATGGAGGGGCTGATAATGTTTCCAAGTATTTTTTCAAAACAACAGTGGGATGTTTAAATATTGTTATATAAGTGTTTATGGGATTGTTTTATACTGAGGGTCAGAAGGTATCTAAAACGGGACACTTTCAGGAAGGCTTACAGCAGGCAAGGATTTAAGAAGAATGCATATTATTATCCAAGCCAGCTTTCTGAACAAGGCTCTCCTCTCATTATAGTGAGACCTAATAAAAAGAGCATGACTTTTGGAGGCAGAAGACTTAGTTTCAAGTCCCTGTTTCTTCACTTCCTAATTTTGTGATTTGGGTAAGTAACTTAACCTGTCAGAATTTTTCTTTTGTGAAGTTCCAGTAATTAATCCTTGCCGTTCGAAACCCATTGGATGTACAACACCATGAGTGGACACTAAGGTAAACTACAGACTTAGAGTGGTTAAAGTGTGTCAATGTAGGTTCATCCTTGGTAAAATGTACCATTGCGGTGAGTGATACTGATAATAGGAGAGGCTGTGCATGTGTGGGGGCAGAGGGTATGTGGGAATTCTCTGTATCTTCCTCTCAATTTCATTTTAAGCTTGAAGCTGTTCTAAAAATATAAACTCTTAAAATAATAAAATAATGATTCCTGCCCTACCAGCCTCCATCTCTAGGATATTAGGAGAATCAGGTGAAGTAATTTACATAAAAGCACTTGTGTAATGTAAAATAGTATACAAAGTGTTACTATGAATTAATAATTAGTAATAATAGAAGAGAGCAGAGTTGGATAATTTTTAAAATAATAGTTAATATAATGTAGGTATGACTGACTCTTTGCAAATTTATTCAAACTAGCACTATAATGTGTATACATGATACCATATTGAAATTTTCCTCATCCTCATCCCTACCCAGTTTATTTATTCAACAGACATTACTTTGCCTTCTTTTTGGCAATTGTAGTTCATCTACTAGTAGTTCTACAATTATAGGAGTAATGTTACCATAGTAACTAAGTTTATATTGACATTCTTCCTCCCATGAAGTCTACATCTAAATATATTACTCATGATTTTTCATTTTGTCCTTGCATCAAAGTAAAAAGGAAGACTCAAAAATCATAATCTATAAGTAGCAAAAAGAATTTATAAAGGGCAAAACTATTAAATATTTATCAGTTATAACTCCAGTGCATTTTCTCCCACTAAAGAAAATTCATGGGAATGAAAATGAATAAGAATGATCAACTACAGGGATAATCTTGATTTGTTTTAATTTTTTTTAATCATTTGTAAACTTTATTACTTTAACAATAGTGAATTAGTTGTGATGCATCTGACAGCACCTTTCAGCACATTACCGTGTTGAACCACCATAGTTGAGGAATTGCCATTCTAGAAGGACCACTCAGTGCTTGGAATAAACCTTCCCTGTATCTCTGCTTAGTAGTTACGTTTTGGTTTCATAGAATCTTCCAAGATAAGATGCAAATTTCAAGGAAAATCATTGTATGCAATATGTGGTTATAATATATGCATGGAAAATTCTGCCAGAGATGCGGGAGGATAATGTGTACTGTTGTCAAAATGAAAAGAGAGGTGTTCCTCTCTTTGGCAGTATACTGTCAATTCTGTCCATTTTAAAACAAGATAAGCCCCAAAATGAAGTTGACTATATTGCATTTAGTATTTTAGATAGTGCTACTGTGTTTCCATCTCTTAGGTTGGGACTCTGAAAAGATGTTTCTTCATCACATCTCAATGACAATCCTTTAAAAATTAGGAAACGTTACTTTTTTTTTTTTTTTTAAGATTTTATTTATTTGAGAGAGCGAGCCTGCACATAAGCAGGGGGAGGGACATAGGGAGAGGGAGAAGTAGACTCCCCACTGAGCAGGGAGCTGACTCAGGGCTCAATCCCAGGACCCTGGGATCATGACCTGAGCTGAAGGCAGGTGCTTGATGCTTAACCAATGGAGTCACCTGGGCGTCCCAGGAAACGTTACTTTCTAACTATTAAAATGTGAAACCTTCTTTGCCTGTTTTCCTTTTACATACTGTGTTTCATGGCCCTGCTTAGATAAATCTAATTGCTTTGTGGTAACTATAAATACCTTTATGGGACCTCTTGTGTCAGAGTTTTGTTCTAAGAATATAGTGCATCAATAAAAAGATTGCCAGTTTCCAGGAACTATAGAGAATCCTCTCTACAGTGTGAACAAGGTACTTGGTGTGGGTGGTCAGGGTGGCATGACCACATACTGCTCTCCCAGCATGCTCAGGTATTTTCTTCATTTTGTTTTTGATGAACAGTTGAATGATGTGGATTTTTCTAATATGGGACTATTTAAAGTTAGGAAGTAAATAAAACAGGTGGAGGAAAATGGTTCCTACAACTTCATTCTTTTATCCTGAGCAAATTATAGAGTGACTGTTACATGAGTAGGGAGTACATAAAGTCAAGTTAGTATTGATATTTAATAAAAAAAACACTGTATTCCAAATGCAGTACTGTGAAGCCCTCATCAAGAAGTTCATAGTTTTATTTGGGGGAGAGAGTTTACACAAATATTTTTAAATTTAAATTTAGTTTTTGACTAAGTACTGAAGTCACATGGTACAACATTGGAAAGGTGCAAAGAATATATGGTAGAGCATCTCCATCCTACCCTGGTATCTCATCCAGTGGCAGCCAGTCTTTGAGTTTTTATCCTTCTAGAGGTATTTTATGTGTGTATAAGGAAATGAGTATGTGTTTTGTCTTTTTTTGGTTTCTCCCCACAAATAACAAATACACTGTTCTCTACCTTAACAATAGTTTATTTTATTTATTTATGTATTTTAGATATCTTTACACATCTCTAGGAAGAGATCTAGAACTTCCTCATCTTTTTTGTAGCTACATGTATGCTATATTTGGATGTACCATAATTTAACTAGTCCCCTATTTGTGCATCAACCTTTTATTATTAAAAACTGCTGTAGTGAATAACCTTATTTGTGTATTGTTTTGCTCATATCTATAGGATAAAATACTAGAAGTAGAATCATTAGATTCAAACATATATATATTTTAATTTTGATCGATAATGCAAAACTGGGCATACACCTTATCTGGATAGTTCTTTTATTTATAATTGAGCTCTAATTTACAAACAATAAAATTCAGTTTTAAATTCCCACAGTTTGTTGGGAAGGTTATGCCATTTTACACTATAAATGCAGAGTTGAGAATGCCTTTATGTCATAGTCT
Source organism: Neomonachus schauinslandi (assembly GCF_002201575.2). Taxonomy (NCBI): domain Eukaryota; kingdom Metazoa; phylum Chordata; class Mammalia; order Carnivora; family Phocidae; genus Neomonachus; species Neomonachus schauinslandi. Next base: position 38,784,323 of record NC_058409.1, on the reverse strand, counting down.
CAAAATACTGTGTTGATAATTTTTTATTTTTTATATATTTGCCAAAACTGGAAATGATATGGGGGTCATTTTGTTTTGTTTACTGTTTTTACTAAGTACAACTTACATACAATAAAGTCCACAGATCACAAGTTTATAGCTCAGTAAATTTTTAATCACCATCTAGTTCAAAGTATAGAGCATGTCCAGCATCCCAGAATGCTCACTTCTGCCCTCTTCCCCACCCCCCAAAAAAGATAACCACTATTCTCTATCACCACAGATTACATTTGCCTGATTTTGAACTTCATATACATTTTTGTGTCTCATTTGTTCTCTGTTATATAGGAAATTCAGTCATGTTGTGAGTACCTGTAATTCTTTTTTCATTGCTATGATTTACTTGAATTTTTCTGTTCTACTGTGTTTGTGTTTTTGGTTGCTTCTACTTTTCAGTACTTAAATAAAACTTGTATGAACGTTCTTGTACATGTCTTTTAGAGGAGTGAAGCACTCATTTCTTTTGACTATATACCTTGCCTGGGTAAATTTTGTTGGGTTTTAATTGAGGTTTATAAAGAATAAAATTCATCAATTTTTAGTGTACAATTTGTTAGGAAACAATTCCCCATACGTCTCTTGAAGGTTTGTTTACAGCCTTGGAAAACAGAGATAGTGTCTCTCTCCAGAGTAAAAGGCAGGCATGCTTACTGCCATTTTAAAAGATCTGGGTCTCTTAAGCTCAGTCTTCCCTCCTATAACATGACCCACTGTGTGTACAGGTGTTACTAGTCCCTCTTCACAATGCTCTATCGGAATTGGGGCCCAGGCAGCTGGCGCAAAAAAATGCTGATAACTCTGAAAATGCTGCTCCTGGTATGAGTAATAAGGTCGTTTGTCTCTGACACAGGAGTCTCATGTCTTCTGCCAGTATCCATGGGACTAGCAGGCTAACTTGTTCGCTTGCAAGTAGGGTAAAATCTCAGTGCTTTCATAATTCTTGACACAATTTAGTGAATTTTTTTTTTTTTAAAGATTTTATTTATTTATTTGACAGAGACAGACACAGCGAGAGAGGGAACACAAGCAGGGGGAGCGGGAGAGGGAGAAGCAGGCTCCCTGCAGAGCAGGGAGCCCAATGTGGGACTCGATCCCAGGACCCTGGGATCATGACCTGAGCCGAAGGCAGTCGCTCAACCGACTGAGCCACCCAGGCGCCCCAATTTAGTGAATTTTGACAGAGTTTTATCACTACCCTAATCAGGTCATGGAACATTCCTATCACCCCTGAAAGTTCTTTTGTGCCTCTTTACATTTATTCCCCTTTTCCACTTCAGCCCAAGCCAGCCCCCTGATCTGCTTTCTGTCACCCTGGTTGTGCCATTTGTCAAATACCCTGTAAATGGAATTCAGCAGTACATAGCCTGTTTTGTGTGTCTTCCTTTATTCAGCTAATGCTTTTGAGATTCATTCTCATTCATGCTATTGCATATATCACTAATTCATTCCCTTTTATTGCTGAGTGGTATTCTATTGTATGGATATACCATTGTTTGGGTATTTGTTTATCCGTTCTCCAGTTGATAGACATTTGGGTTGTTTTTAGTTTGGGACTGTTAGGAATAAAGCTGCTATGACCATTTGAATATAAGTCTTCATGTGGACATGTATTTTTAGTTCTCTTGGATACATTCTTCGGAGTGGAAATACGGATTATTATTATGTACATTTAACTTGGTAAAGAACTGCCTAATTGTTTTCCAAAGTGTCTGTATCATCTTGCATTCCTCTCTGGGGTAGTTTAATTTGCACCTCTCATTATGAGTGAGGTTGAAAGTATCATTTCATATGTTTTAAATAATTTGTATATTCTTTTCTATAAATTGCCTATTCAGCTCACCTTGCTAGTTTTTCTACTAGGTGTTGGAATTTTCTAGTGATTTGTAGACATTCTTCATATAGTAGGGGATATTTTTGGTCATGGTATGAATTACAGACTTTTTTTTCCATTTTGCAAATATCTTTTGAGGTTGCTTTTGGTGGGTTTTGCCATGTAGAAATTTGTCTCTCTGAAGTACTGTCTCACACAGCATTTACTAATAGTATAAGTCTTCACATAATAAAGAAACAGGATTGCTCTTTTAATTAACCTTAAAATATAAGTTGTGTTCCATCACTATTTTACATAGCCATAACTCCAGTGGGAATAAAGAAAAATATTTTGAAGACTTAAATTTGTTTTCTGCATTCTCATAAAATTTTACCACCTTTTAGAAGACAGCTATCCAGTGGAAACAAAAGTGTTAGGAATTGTGTCTTTACTTACTATGTGTAATAAGAGAAAAAATAATAAAAATAATACTATATGTGTCTTTTACAGAAATATCTAATGCAAGATGTTGGCATTGCAGACTTGGATAGTGCACACATTGTTTATTTTCTTCACCACTGAATGTGTAGGTAAGGTTCATGAAAATACCCTACCTCCCAATCTCACAAATCAGGTTTATATATTTTTGTATAATTATATAATTAAGCTTATGCTTCATAATTATGTTAATGTTTTTATTTTTTCTAGGCTCATTATTGAGAGAATAATGCTGTCCTAACCTAAAAGTGATTTTGAAATGTAAAAATACTCCTGATAAATTATAGTTTGAGTAGAAACAGTCACCCAGTAATCCTAAATGCTGTTTAGGTATACTAACAATAATTTTAAGGTGGGAGGGGGGAAAAATATGTTGTTGGTTTTTTGGGCATTTTTTTAATACATAGGAGAAAATCTGTTAACTTTTAGCACTTCACTTTTTAATAGCCAAAGGTGTCACTGAACAGCAGTGTGATTGTGATACCAGAATAAAGAGGTCTGGAGCAGTACTGCTCAAACTGGTCCACAGCCTGATGCCTGTCTGAGAATTGGTTGTTATTAATTCACAATGAGAGAAGTACAGAAATTAAGATTATATGTTTAGAAACTCTTAACAGTTTGACATTGCCGTGACATCCAAGCATGTGATCACTGGACTTACCTCATTAAACATGGTATAGAGCAAAAGTGTAAGTCTGTGAAAGATTGGGGGTAAAAAACCAAACTGATCTTTCACCACAGATTGAGCACTGCTGTAAATCATCCTCTTTCTAAATCTAGGAATGCGACTTCTTTTTGAACACTTCAAGTGACATAAGACTTATTTTGGAAATGGCTGTTGTTGAGAAAATCTTCCCTTATTCTTGAGCCCAGATTTTCCTTCTTGTTACTTTTTCCCATTATCCCTAGTTCTAGAGTAATCCCACTTTCTCTTCCCATTGTTCAACTCTTGGAAAATATTGAAGGACTGCTTTCATGTGTCTCTAAGGCCTCTCTTGCCCAAACTAAACTTACCCAGTTGTCCTAATTATTCTTTATAGGACTTGGCTTCTAACCCTGTACATGCTGATTACCCTCCTGATTCTTCTCTTGGTTGCCCATAGCACATTTGAAATACTAGACCATCACACCTCTCGCACTTACCAACTATAGGACTTAGGCCAGTCGCTTGATCTGTATCAGTTTCTTGATCTATAAGATGGAGATAATAATGATTCCTGTCTCCTAGGGGTACTGTGAGGATTAAATGAGTTACTATACACAAGGCATCTGGACAATGCCTGGCCCATAGTAAACATTATAAAAAGGATAGTAATTATAGAATTATTATTGAGGTTCTAATAAAAATGCACTTAAGAAAAAAAATTAATGTACCAGAACTGGACATGGTCTAAGTATAGTCATTTTATTACTTAACTTTGATCTGAACATCTTTCTTACTCAGCATAGTTTTTTGCCAGCTAAGATAGACCATAGTTTCTTGTTAAGCTACTGGTCAGTGAAAATTCTTAGGTTTTCACATGAATTACTTTTAATCCACTTCTGCCTTACCCTATATTTATTTAATCTCAGCCTAAATGAGTGATATTTTCTTCTCTGGCAAATTTCATTATATTAGTTTTGGCCTTTTGGTCTAATCTTTTAAAATAATTTTAATTCTAATACTAACATCCAAAGTGTTGGCAATCCTTCATAGTCTTGTCCTTTGCTAATTTGGTATGTGTTTGTGTGTGTCTGTTTTCTGCCAAATTATTGAAAAAAATGTTCAAAATAACAGAAGTATGTTATTGCTGCCTCACAATTTACTCTAAAACTTCATGGCTTGAAATGACAGTAAGTATTATTTCTTACGGTTTGTGTGTGTGTCAGGAATAAAGTTGGGCATAGCTGGACTATTTCATCTTTGCACTGTGATGTCTGGGGCGATACCTGGAATATTCAAAGATTGGGGACTAGAATCATCTGAAGGCACATTCACTTATATGTCTGGTGTTGATGCTGGCTGTAGGCTGAGGGCTTTGCTAGGCTTGTTGGCCAGAACACCACATGTGGTCTCCCCATGTCGCCTTGGCTTCCCTGCAACATGTGACTGGGTTCCAAGGACAAATGTCCCAAGAGAAAAAGAACACTAGTTGAAAGTTGTATTGTTATAACAGTCTAGATAGTCACATAGCACACTCAGTTGGCTGGGGCAGACATAAGCACCCACACACATCTGAGGGCAGTAGGGGAATATTGATCCCATTTCTTTGTGGAAGGAGTATCAGTCACATTGTAAGAAAAGCATGTGGGATAGGATAAATATATAGGTGTGACCATGTTTGGAAAATACAATCTGCTGCAAGGATTGAAAGCAAGTACTTCAGCATACTCTTAGACCTCTCTCTCGCTGACTTTTTTTTGTAGTATTTTTTTATATGAGTAATCAACCAATTTTTTTTTTTAAAGATTTTATTTATTCATTTGACAGAGACACAGCGAGAGAGGGAACACAAGCAGGGGGAGGGGGAGAGGGAGAAGCAGGCTTCCCGTAGAGCAGGGAGCCCGATGCGGGGCTCGATCCCAGGACCCTGGGATCTGACCTGAGCCAAAGGCAGACACTTAACGACTGAGCCACCCAGGCGCCCCGAGTAATCAACCAATTAAGAATCTCTTTTTTGAACCTATGAAATTTCTGTTTTTGTAGATCAAGAACAGCCGGATATCAGCAGTTTTGTAATGTTAAGCTGTTATCTGTTATTGTATATTCTAACGCATATTTCTTCATCTTGTCTCCATGGTCCCAACTAAGTTTATCAGATAGCTTTTTAAAATTAAAATGCTCTCTGGGGCGCCTGGGTGGCTCATTTGGTTAAGTGACTGCCTTCGGCTCAGGTCATGATCCTGGAGTCCCTGGATCGAGTCCCGCATCAAGCTCCCTGCTCGGCAGGGAGTCTGCTTCTCCCTTTGACCCTCCCGACCCTCCCCCCTCTCATGCTCTCTCTCTCTCAGTCTTTCTCTCTCAAATAAATAAATAAAATCTTTAAAAAAAAATTAAAATGCTCTCTTTCTATAATTTAATCTCAAGTAGCTTGGTAGTCCTGTAAAAATGGGATTAATTTGGCATAGGATGATTTTAATGAGCCTACGTTTCACTTTGGAACATCTCATTTCTAGTATCTTTCTTACTCTATGTGATTAAAAACTATTAATACTGAGTCTGTAGTTAAGTCTTACGTTCTTTAGTACTCTAAAATATATTTCATATTTAATGTTCCTTATTACTTTAGAGAAAGTAAGTAGAACAGGAGCAATTTTACCAAGGAAATAAAGTGAGGTCTAGGGAGTTGTAAGGACTGGCCCAGTATCACAGGATAACTTACTAGTATCCCACAAGATGAAGTTCCATACATTTGGAAGTGTAGAGTAATATGTGTACTGGGATTTACTGTAGATATGTATAAATAATAGCAGGGTCATATAAAGAGCCCACCTTGTAAGTTTTGAAACAAAGAAATACACATTCCTACTCTGGGCATTAGATTTTATGAGAGGTTCCAGGATTCCATTTGGGAGTATAGTTTTGACTGCAAAAAACTGTTTTTAATTCTTCCTGCTGACTTTGTCTTCCAGACCCTATCAGTGTGACTTGATTGTCTTTGGAGAGTAATAATAATTATGATAGGCTACCATTTGTTATTGGTGGACTACTGAATACCAGGCATTATAATAGGTGCTTTATATAGGTAATTTTTAATCTCAAAAACTCTTCAAGATAGCTTTTATTATGGGTGCCTGGGTGGCTCAGTTGGTTAAGTGTCTGCCTTCCGCTCAGTTCATGATCTCAGGGTCCTGGGATTGAGTCCCACATCAGGTTCCCTGTCCAGCAGGGAGTCTGCTTCTCCCTCTGCCTGCCATTCCCCCTGCTTGTACTTCCTCTCTCTCTGTCAAATAAATAAATAAAATCTTAAAAAAAAAAAAAAAGATAGCTTTTATTAACTTCATTTTCCAAGTGAAAAAAACTGAACTTCAGTTAGGATGGGTTGCCACCCAAGAACCCATTGGCAAAAGGATTCACTAGGGAAAGTTGCCTTATGTTTCTGGGCAATGAGGCTAGCAAATCAAGCCAAGTAATTAGGATTTTATCTTGATGGTGTAGGCAGCCATTAAATAATTTAAAATACGGAAATGGCCTGATGATTTTGAACAGTAACTCTGATAGCAACATAAAGGATAAACTGGAAGGAGGTCAGACTGCAGTATAATGAATGGCCTGAGCTTCAAAAGGCAAAAAGGACTGGTGAGAAAGAGGTTGATAGACATTAAGAATACAGAGCCAACAAGACACAGTGCAATATTGTGAAGTTGGAAGAGGTGTTGAAGATGACTACAAGGTATCTGGCCTAGATAACTGGACATAAATAGTGCTGTTAGCAGAAGTAGAGAAATAAGTAAGTTTGAAAGGGACTGTGATGCATAAAGTTTTAGATGTGTTCTTCTTCTTCTTTTTTTTTTTTTTAAGATTTATTTGAGAGAAAGAGTGGGTGATTGGGGGGAAGGGCAGAGGGAGAGAATCTCAAGCAGATTCACTGAGCACAGAGCCTGACATCGGGCTCGATCCTAGGACCCATAAGATGATGACCTGAGCCAAAACCAAGAGTCAGACGCTCAACCAGTTGGGCCACCCTGGTGCCCTTTAGATGTGTTCATCTTAAAGTACTTAGGAAGTATCTCAGATGGATAGGTCTCGCAAGTTATTGAAAACAGTAGGAAGTTAGAGCTGGAGATAGGGATTTAGTTGTCATCAGCATGGAGTTAGGTGGTAGTTAAAGCATACAGCTGTGGTATAGTTACTGTTTATACAGGCTGTTTTTTTGTTTTTAATATGGGATTTTGTCCCATACATTTATTGTTAAAACTAATAATATTTGACCATCTTGTTCTATTTATGTTTTTTGTTGCTCTCTTGCTATTTCCTTTGTTGTCTGAATTTTGATAAAATGAGCAATGTATACTATCTTCCCTGGCCCCATCCACATCACCAACACCATCAGGACTAGAGAGGGATGGAGCCTACCACTGCCTGTTTGCTGGAGGGTTTAATTTAGACCCTGGGTCTGAATAGAGGAACAGAATAGGTGGTAGAGTAAGTGTGAATCATGCTGCAGGCAGTCTGTGTTTCCTAAAGCAAAGTTAGAATATTATAAAAGGGCTGAAGCTTGCATAGGTTTTTTTCATCAGCCTTGTAATTTGTATATTTTTTTTTACAAATTGAGGCACTGAATTCTCACCATATTATTTTTCACTGCGTAATTCTTTTTCCCTGTCTTAAAGAGATATTTTAGTGAAGATTGAGGAACTGCATTGATATGAAATACCATTTTATATTAGAATAATTCAATCCATTTTTATATTTTCTCTTGTTCCTTTTCAGGTGAACTTCTAGATCCATGTGGTTATATCAAACCTGAATCTCCAGTTGTACAACTTGGTTCTAATTTCACTGCGGTTTGTGTGCTAAAAGAAAAATGTATGGATTATTTTCATGTAAATGCTAGTTATATTTTCTGGAAAACAAACCATCTTACTGTTCCTAAAGAACAGTATACCATCATAAACAGAACAGCATCTAGTGTCACGTTTACAGATACATCTTTATTAAATACTCAGCTCACTTGCAACATTCGTACATTTGGACAGATTGATCAGAATGTTTATGGAATCAGAATAATTTCAGGCTGTAAGTTTTGTTTTTGTCTTATTTTAAACTTTGTTATGACTGTTGAATTACATTCGTAATGTCTGTTGGTCTTTATGAAATGCAGTTATTTTTTGGCTCATTGACTTTTGGACGTACTTGTTTTTAAAAAAAGTTTTGAAGTGGAACTCCATTTGCATTACTACTATACAAAAAACTTGAAGAGTAACATAAGATTTATAGCTTTCTTGAAAGTCAAGTATCTCTCAGTTTTCTAGAAAACTGTTTTTACATGAGACCCGCAAAACAGTGTTGAATTGAAATTTGTCAGTGTATTCATAGTAACTTTCAGTATCCTTTAATTGCTGAAAAGATGCACATACAGAACAAACTATCTGAAGAAAGTGAATAAATACTGGAGAAAGTCCTTCTGTGTCAGAGTAAATAAACTTAGTATGATCCAAGAGTGGATTGTCAAATTGATGGATCCCCAAAACCATAATTTTGGTATATGCTTTTCCTCCAGCGGAGTTTCAGAAAACAATAGGAAGAGAAATACGTGAATCATTTGTTTCCATTTACTTGCCTTTTACTAACATGCAGTAATACTTTTTAAAATACACTTCATGGAGAAATCAGTTAATATTCTTACCCAGTTATAAATGAAAGTTGATTTTGTGTAGAAAATTAATTTGAAATATGCTAGTTAGTGACAGTTATAGAATATATTACTTAATCTAAAAAGTACGAGTTTAAGTAGAAAAGATTATTTTTTTAGTCACTAGTCGAATTTCATTATGTTCATACATTTTGCTCATGTTTGTTTTTGGTTTTTTTCCCCCATCTAATTTAGATTGCACATGTCTTGGGTAGCATATAAACTGCATGTTATTTGTGGATATAAAGCTTTTTGAAAATGGCTCATTTTTCCCTTTTAGTGCCTCCAGAAAAACCTAAAAATTTGAGTTGCATTGTGAATGAAGGAAAGAAAATGATGTGTCAGTGGGATCCTGGAAGGGAAACATACCTGGAAACAAACTTCACTTTAAAATCTGAATGGCAAGTTGTTTTCAAGTTTTTTGTATGTTGAACTTAACGAATTTAGTCATTTGTGCTGGAGTTTTTATTTCTTCAAGTGGAAATATTAAATGCAGATTTTTGTTTAAGCTTTTATTTTAAAGCATCTAAACATATAAAAGGGGAAAGAATAGTATAATAAACTCCCATGTTTGTCATCCAGCTCATGACCAGTCTTCTATATACCCCACCCCAAATTATCTTGAAGAAAATCTCAGACGTCATTACCATCTCATCCATAAATATTTTAGTTCATATCTCTAAAAGATAGGCATACTTTTTTAAGACACATAACTACATACCATTATAATACCATCGAAGAAACTTTAATAGGTCACCCCATTTTCAGTTAGTATTCATGTTTCCTCAGGTGTTTATGAATATATGTATATACATACTTTTTAATTTTTTTGAGTATCGTTGACACACAGTGTTACAATAGTTTCAGCCATACAACATAGTGATTCAGCTTCTCCATATCTTAGGCAATGCTCACCACAAGCATAGCTTCTGTCATCATATAACACTGTTAAAATATCATTGACTGTATTTCCTATGCTGTGCCATGAATATTTGTATGTATTTTTACAAGTCATCAAGTCACGATCTAAATAATCTCCATGCATTGCAAATGGGTATGTTTTTGTTTTACCATAGATTCTGCCTGGTTTTCTCGTCTTTTTCTTTGCAGTTCAGTTGTTAAAGTAACAGTTAACACGTGTCCCTTTTTTTTTTTTCCCCTAGAAATTGCTGTTAGATCTAGACACTTGATTAGATTTGGGTTTGATCTTTTTTTTTTTCAAAAGTAATTTGTAGGGGTGATATATACTTCCAATCAGGATCCACCACAGAGTGTTTGATTCTTCCCTTTTTCTTCTTTTCTTTCTTTCTTTTTTTTTAGGTGCACACCATATTTTATCTTAATGTAAAGTGGAGTAATAAGCAATTAGACAATTTATGTCTACTATTTCTGTCATTTTTATCTTTTCCAGTTTTATTGTGAAATCATTGATTCACATTACTGTGTAAGTTTAAGGCATATAGCGTAGTGGTTTGATTTACCTAAATTGTGAAGTGATTTCCACCATTGGTTTATCTAACATCCTTCTTTTTGTATAGATAAAACAAAAAAGAAGGAAAAAAATTTTCTCCTTAATTCATAGGATTTACTCTCTCCACATCTTTCCTGTGTATCATACAATAATGTTGGCTATAGTCATGTTGTACATTACATCCCTAGTTCTTAGTATTTTATAACTAGAAGTTTGTACCTTTTGACCACCTTCCTCCAATTTCCCCTCTCCCCACCCTCTGCCTCTGGTAACCACAAGTCTGATCTCTTTTTTTTTTTTTTTTTTGTGAGTTTGGTCTTTTTGTTTGTTTCTTTTAGATTCCACAGATAAGTGAAATCATAAGTATTTGTCTTTATCTCTCTTATTTCACGTAGCATAATGCCTTCAAGGTATACCTATGTTCTTGCAAATGTAAGATTTCTGCATTTTTTTATGGCTGAATAATAGTCCATGGCATGTATATACCACAACTTCTTTATCCATTCATCCATTGATGGACACTTACCTGTTTCCATGTCTTGGCTGTTGTAAATAATGTTGCTGTGAACAAGGAGGTGCAGGTACCTTTTTGAGATAGTGTTTTTTATTTCATTTGGATGTATTCCCAGAAGGGGAATTCCTGGATCATACGGTAGTTTAATTTTTTTAGGATCTTCCATCTTTTTCATAGTGGCTGTAGCACTTTACAGTTTCACCAACAGTGCATAAGGGTTCCCTTTTCTCCACATGCAAACAAACATTTGTTATCTTTTTGATGATGGCCATTCTCACAGGCATGAGGCGGTATCTCATTATGGTTTTAATTAACATTCTTCCCATGACAGGTGATGCTGAGTGTCTTTTCATGTACCGATTGCCTTTCATATATCTTCTTTGGAGAAATGTCTGTTCAGGTCTTCTACCATTTTTTTATTTGGGTTGTTTTTTTGCTGTTGAGTTGTAGGAGTTCTTTATATATTATGAATGTTAACCCCTTATCAGATCTATGGCTTCCAAATATTTTTTCCTATTCTGTAGGTTGTCTTTTCACTTTGTTAATGGTTTCTATGCAGATTTTTATTTTTAAATTTTTTTTATTTGACGGAGCAAGAGAGCACAAGTAGGGGGAGTAGCAAAGGGAGACCCCAACATGGGGCTCGAGCCCAGGACTCTGGGATCATGACCTGAGCCAAAGGCAGACAGATGCTCAACTGATTGAGCTGGGCAGGTGCCCCACATCTTTAGTTTCATGTAGTTCTACTTGTCTCTTTTTTATTTTTGCTTGTGCTTTGAGTGTCATATCCAAAAAATCAGTACTATGACCCATGTCACAGAGCTTTAGTCCTGTATTTTCTTCTAGGAGTTTCATGGTTTGAAGTCATACATTTAAGTCTTTAATCTATTTTGAGTTCATTTTTGTGAAAGGTGTAAGATAGGGGATAATTTTATTCTTTTGTAGGTGAATATCCAATTATCCCAGCACTATTCCATCAGGAATTCCCCTGGCTCCCTTGTCAAATATTAGTTGGCAAAATTAGTTGAATTGTGCTTGGGTTATTTTCAGGCTTTCAGTTCTCTTCCACTGGTATGTTTGTTTATATGCTAGAACCATGCTGTTTTGATGACTTAAACTTCATAGTATAGCTTGAAATCAGGAAGTGTGATGTTTCCAGCTTTATTCTTTTTTGTCAGGATATTTTTGACTATTCAGTCCTTTGTGTTTCCGCATAAATTTTAGGAGTCTTTTTCTCTACTTTTGTAAAAAATTGCGATTGGAAGCTTGATAAGGATTGCATTGAATCTGTAGGTGGCTTGTGACGTTTTAACGGTATTCATTCTTTGAATTCGTGAGCACATTTATTATGTCTTTGAGTTCTTTCATCAGTGTCTTGTAGTTTTGAGAGTAGAGGTCTTTTACCTTCCTAGTTAAATTTATTCTTGTTTTATAGTTCTTGATGCTGTTGTAAGTGGGATAGATTTCTTTTCAGAAAATTCATTGTAAGTGTATAGAAGCACTACTGATTTTTGTATTTTAATTTTGTATTGTGCAACTTTACTGAATTCATCCATTAGATCTAACAGATCTTTTGGTTGAGAGCTTTTGTTTTTCTGATACTAAGATTGAGAGGTGGTTTCAGGTGCTGTCAGGCTGATACATTTGTTATAAATTTTCCTTTTTTTTTTTTTTCCCCAAAGATAGGTTTTGTTTATTGGACTTGGCTTTTACATGACTGACACACTCTGCATACACTAGTACAAATTGATCTAAAATAGTTCTTACCAGCAGTTCTTATCAAATAAAAGCTGAAGGAACTTTGCAGTGAATGCTTATACAGACCCATCACCTAGATCCTACAATTAACATTTTACTGTGTTTGCTTCATCACATATATGTTTATCTATGCATCCTTCTCTCCACCTGTCCATCTTTTTATTTATGTATTTCAGAGTGACTTGCAGGCATTAGTATACTTCACCCTTAAACACCTCGGTGTTTACATTATTAATTAGATGTAATCAGACATTTACATATACATGTTTGGGTTTTGGTAGAATTTATGTGCATCTTTAAATATACTTAGATACCTTAAGTGTATCAGTCAGTGACTTTTGACTAGTACAGTTATGTAACTCAGACCCTTATCAAGATATAAAACATTACTCATACCCCCAGAAAGTTCACTTCTGCTGCTGCCCGGTCAGTCCTATCCACCACCGTATCTCACCCCATCCCACAAGGCAACTACTGAAATGATTTTCTTCACTATAAATTTTTGCTTGTTCTGAATGTCATGTAAATGTAATGATACAGTATGTATTCTTCTGTGAAAGGTTATGACTCAGCAGAATGTTTTGGGGATTTAACCGTGTTGCATCCCATTAGTTTTTCATTTAAAGGTTTGAGCCATCAGCGATCATTATTTGTACCTGAGGTACAAAATAGTGGTATTCTATCTTTTTTTTAAAACCTGATATACTTAAAACTTTCAACTGTTGGTTACCCTGAGGGACAGTTCATATAGAGAAGCAAAATGGTATTAATGTTTTCACTTTCTAACCAATTTTATAAAGAGTTAGTTCCCTAGCATCCTCCAAAGGATGAGGGGTTTTTTCCCTTCATTATGAATTCATATTGAAATATATTTGATGTGTTTCAGTCCATTACCGTTGTTTTTCTTTATACTTATGTTGTCCCATCCTTGGTTAGTAGGAACTACTCAGGTTGGCTCTCCCTTTTGACTTCACTCATTAGTCTTTGACAGCTTTCTTCCTTTCTGGTATGACATGATTTTCCAGATTCACCTTAGTATATATGTCCTGCCCCAGACCTAGAATCACCCATTTCCCATGTAGCCGTGGTTCCATTTAGTAGGAACTACTGTTTAGAGACTACAGTCTGGGTGCTAGGGGAGCTTGTTATTTCTAGGCTTTTACAGCAGAAACAGCTAGGAAACGTTTTTAGGGTAAAATACATCATGCACTAATACTGATATTTCCAGTTTAAAATCCGGACTACCTGTTTTTACTTAATTTCATCCATCTAACATCTACATCTTTCTTCTGTGCTGAAAACCTTGGTCTCCAGCAGCACCAATATAATAACTCATTTGCTTTATCTCAGTAAGCATAGCCGCTGCAGAATAGCAATGCCAGTATCAGTACCAACAATGTGAATACTAAAAAGAATTTTAAAGATTGTTTTTCTTCCACTAAGGATATAGTTAAATTACTGTTTTAAAGCTACTTAAATTTTAAAGCTACTTAAAGGGGCGCCTGTGCCAGGCGCAGTCAGTTCATCGTCTGCCTTCGGCTCAGTTCATGATCCCGGGCTCCGAATCTGAATCAGGCTCCCTGCCCAGCAAGGAGTCTGCTTCTCCCTCTCCCGTTCCCCCTGATTCTGCTCTTTCCCTCTCTGTCAAGTAAATGAATAAAATCTTAAAAAAAGACACTTAAAATAGTTTTCTGTGTGTTACAGCACCAACTCAATACAAGAGTTCATATGTTTCATTTTGCTTTTGAGTTTTAGGAATTTTTAAAGTGAGATATAATTGATATACAGTATCCTGTTTGTTTCAGGTATACATCGTAGTAATTCATAAAAGTTACCTGCTTTGTTGTGTTTTGACTTACCCTTTTATTTTAAAAAATGTGTGTGTGTGTGTCTATGTCTTTTTAATTGATGCGTAATTTAAATATAAGTGAGTAAATAGTATTATCACTTGAAACTTTTTTGGTGATAGAAATCAGAAAGTGTTTGCCTGGGTTTGACTGGAAAGAGGCTAAGGGGATTTTCTGGGGTTGACAGAAATACTTATCCCTGTCCTCCTGTCACCTCCTAACATATTGTGCTTAGAAAAATCATACTGTGCTTAAAGAAGGACATTGCAGGTACAGTAAGGATTCTGTTTCAGGAATGGAAAGAAGATCACAGGAAATTATTTTTGGAGAAGGGTCATTGGGGATAGAGTATAGTATTCTAAATGTAATGTTCTTGGAGTAAAAATTTGAAAATAATATGTTTTAAGATATAGATCAAACTCAGTTTTAAAGGAAAGCATGATAGTTTTTAAGAAATTTTATTTTAAGCTGTAACAGTCTGGGTCTCATCAAGTAACCTTTTTCACTCTTAATTTTTTAAAATCTGTTTTTAATGACCAGTTCTTCCATTTTTGTATTTAGGGCAACAGAGAAGTTTGCTGATTGTAAAACAAAACGTGACACTCCCACCTCATGTACTGTTGATTATTCTCCTGTGTATTTTGTCAACATTGAAGTCTGGGTAGAAGCAGAGAATGCCCTTGGGAAGGTTACATCAGATCATATAAATTTTGATCCTGTAGATAAAGGTAGTTATAAACCTGAATTTGAGAATTTATTAGGATATATGCAGTGGCTTATTAATTTAGTTTTTAGATTTTAATTAATATAGAAATAAGCACTTATTATTTTAGTGATTTTTACAAATTTATTTTAACAACAACTTTAAAAATAATCTGGAAAAATCTTAATAATCCAACTATACTACAGTGGTTTGCACTTTGAGTGTTATCTGCTAGTATTTATGCAATTATCAAACATTTTACAACATAGCAATTATAGTACACGTTTTTTTTATTGTCTTTTTCTTTACATATATCATAAATATTTTGATAACCTAAAAAGATTAACAAGCATATAATAACTTGACAAAGAAAACTAAAATTTCTTTAGAAACCTTTCCTCTCCATTATAATAGTATGACATCACATTGTTTTCAAAAAAATTAGTTCATTTGGTAAGAATAAATAAATATTGTGAAATAAAATATAAGTAGTATGTTTGAGTTTGTGTAAGAAGTTGTAAAAATAAACCATGATAAACATTTGGATTTATTTTGTTCTTCAGTGAAACCCAATCCGCCACATAATTTATCCGTAAGCAACTCAGAGGAACTGTCCAGTATCTTAAAATTGACATGGATCAACTCAAGTATTCAGGGTTTTATAAGACTGAAATACAACATTCAATATAGGACCAGAGATGCCTCAATTTGGAGCCAGGTAAATTGCAAGTTACTGTTTATGCTAATAGTCTTACAACCCTTAGTCTTGAACCTAAAAGTCTCAATATCCTAAGGTTGTGGTTATATGAAATATTTTGCTTGACTCATCTTCTTGATCTGTATTTCATGCAAGGTCAAACAGGAAGACATTCAGATAGAAAATACAGTTTTGCTGAGTGCGGTAGCTTTTAAGTGAAGTATGGAAGTGATACCAGGTGATAAGGAATAGTATTTTTGATGGGAGGTGAAAGGAACACAAAAAATAAGCAAATTAAGTGGGGAGTATATGAAGAGATTATTTGGCTAAGGTAGAGCAGGAGTTGGCAAACTAAATCTGCAGGCCAATTTCAGCCTGCCATCTGTCTGTATAAATAAAGTTATACTGGAACACAGCCACACTCGTTTTTTTTTTTTTTTATTGTCTTTGGCTATTTTGTGTTGCAGTGGACAAGTTGAGTAGTTGGAACAGAGACTATCCGGCCCACAGCCTAAAATATTTAGTATCTAGCCCTTTTAAGAAATCGTGTCAACTTCTTAGTAGAGGAAGGAGTTGTTGGGGAACTTATAAGACTGAAAAGGAACAGAACAGTGTACCCAGAGATGATGCTGTCACCAAAAGAAGTACTTGGAACTTTTAAAAAGACAATCACCATAGCTTTGTGCTCCACAAAGTATTCTTTGTTAAAACTTCATTTGTCACAAACACTATGCTTTTGCTTTCTCTTGTTGCAGTAATGAGCTCATAAGGGATTTGAGCCCATGATCTTAATACTCTCCATTCCACTTATCTGAAGGGCTGCTCAAAATAAAGTTAGAAAAAGCAACAAATGAAAATGGATTAATGCTTCATGTTGTACAGAGATGATACATACCTGAACTTCAAAATAGTTTTTTGATATCATAGACTCTTAATTCATTGATAACAAAAAAAATTGACACCTACTTTGTATTCAGTATTAAAATCTCAGAGTAGTAGGATCAGTTATTTATATTCTCTGTTTTCCTGAAAACCAAGTTTATATACAATGATACCTTTTGTTTTTCTTGATTGAGTTGGGTATCTTCCTTTTTCCTATCCAGAGCTGCACTCTGCTCTGCTCTACTCTACTCTTTGTCTTGGAATGCTGACCTGTATGGATTTCACCTGTGGGTTCACATTCTCTCTGGTTTCCTAGTGAATGTGGTTAATGGGAGCAGGGGGTCTGGCAAAAGAGACAAGTGAGATCAGCATATTTATTTTCCCTCCTTCCTCCCTGGAGCTGCCCATGTCTCTCAGCCTAAGATCACTGCACCTCTCAAATTAACCCCATCTGACCCTCTTCTCCCAGTTTCTGGTACCTCCCCTCATCCCTTTTGGCCTAGGAGTAATAACAGCTACAAGCCCCTGAGTAATGACCACTATCTAAAGAGGTTCCCCTACACTCTGCCCATACTTCCTTTTGTGTAAACCCTTCTTGAATTAAATTCTTCTTGGAGTATACCATCTTTTTCCTGCTGAGACCCTAAGTGTTACAGGCCCCATGGAAGAAAAAAAATAAATAAATGAAGGATTAATAATAGATGTTTTCCATACTTCCCAAATCTATTTACTTCATTAACTTAGACTGCTTTTTGATTTGCATTTATATCTCTCCAGAGCTTGAGTTTAATTTATTAGTCTTGTTTCATTAAATCAGTTTCTAAAATCTTTGAGAATTTAGGACAGTTAGAGTAAATACCATTGGGTTTTTTATTGGTTGATCTGCTTTGATTTCAGATTCCTCCTGAAGATACAGCATCCACCCGATCTTCATTCACTGTCCAGGACCTTAAACCTTTTACAGAATATGTGTTTAGGATTCGTTGTATGAAGGAAGATGGTAAAGGATTCTGGAGTGACTGGAGTGAAGAAGCAAGCGGTATTACATATGAAGATAGTGAGTAATTAAGATATATGAGGAAGGTTTTGGAATTAATGGCTATGAATTGTGTCTGGTTTTAATAATACCTCGTTGCTTCTTGTGACCATTTTATTCAAACTTGTATTTTACACTTTTATTCTCTTTAAGGACATCAGGATATAAAGTGTGCATTATTGATGGTATAAATCTATTTGATTCCTAATAAAATTACCATGGAATGACCATGAGAAAACCACTGACCTAACAGTTAAGTCCAGAACATTTTATTAAAGGACAGTGGTTCAGAGATATCCCTAAATAGAAAATCATATCCTGACTCATTAAAATGATACTAACAAAATATACCATAGTCCCTCACTGTCAGAAATATGTTTGTACTATTATTTGTTTGTTTCTGCCAGCACTTAATAAAGCCCTGGAAAAGAATCCTGGAGTTTTGGTTTATTTTCATTTTCCTTTTTTTCCCCCCCACGATCATATAGGGCATATAGTACAGAATCCAAAAGTCATAAAAGGGTATATGGGGTCCAAGGTAAGATCCCTGCCCATAGCAGTTAACATCAGTAATTTCTTTTGTAGCAGTCAAGAAATAGTCCTGTAGCATCCAGATTTTATTTTTGAACAGTTTTCTTCCATAGTTTCACCCTTCAGGTGTCAATGGCTTTAAAACCTCCTGTACCACCCCTGTCCCTTCACTTCCAGCTCCACTAGAGGTTTGGATAGTGAAATGAGAGAGGCAGAAAAGTAAACTACCTTTCTCCACTAAGAATTTTCTCTTACTCTCATAAATGACATGAAAGAAAGCAATACTGCTATTGCTGATTTGGGGGTCTTCAACTGGATTTCTTTGTCTTGGCCAGGAATTCTTAAACTGGGATCCTTGGGGCCTTGAAAGCTGGTGGGTCATTTGCGGAAGGGAGGCAAGAGGAGGGTGGTTCCTGAACTACTCTTTAAGCATGGGCAAAATATTATGGTTAGTGCCTGTGTGCGTTTTCTGGGGAGATGGTACATAGCCTTTGTCAAAAAGATACCTGGAAAATTATGAACCATTAGATTAAGCATTTCTTCAACTTAATCACCAATGAATGATTCCTCTAGGTTCTTCTTATGTTAGGAAGTCTTTCTGGCCTGTAACATTTGCATTATAGTTTCTTGGTCTTCATTTTGTATACTCATGTATGTGGATCTGTTTGAACCCCCTGTACTGGCACTTTGTCCCCAGGCTTGCCTCTCTTCTCTCTTTTGACCTCTATAATTACCTCTTTCTAATCATCATATCACTGCTTAGATTTTATTCAGATCCTTTTTTATTCTATTGAACCATATCTTATAATTGCACTTAAAAAAATTTTGAAAAATCAGCTGATTCTATAGGAATTTTTAAAACCTAATAGCATTTGATACTTAGTTTTATAAAGTGGATTTTCATTTTTCACATTGTTGGTGATTATGACAATAGCACTGTGAATTCATTTTTATTATATCCTATCAACAGTCATCCTAACATAAGGTAATAAACTTAGCCCACATTTACTCCCATTTATTTTGTTTTATATTCTTACATATATACATTTAGGAGTTTTAAGTATATATTTAAATAAAATTTTTCAGTTTGATTTTTAGCAGTAAGAAATGGTGATCCATCTTTGGTTATACCTTTAGGATATGTTTGTAGCTTTACAATTTAAAGATTAGAAAAGTATCCCGATATAATCTAAATTATCAAGCTATCTATCATCCTGACTAAAGGAAGACCCAGGCATAGCATGCTAGGGTGGGGAAAATGAGAGTTTAAACAGTGACTGAAGGGCAAGAATATTAAGAACAAAGGAAGAGAATAATTTCCAAGATTATATTTTATTGTTAAAAAATTTTATTTTAAAAAGTTTATATCATTTCTTTAGGACCATCCAAGGCACCAAGTTTCTGGTATAAGATAGAGCCATCCCATACTCATGGTTATAGATCTGTACAACTCATATGGAAGGTAAAAAATTGCATGTTTATGTTCTTTTATCACTTACATAGATATATTGTATATGGCACTGTGAGTGTAGTTTTTTAACTTAAATTTTTATTCATCTTAATATCAGGAAAACATTTGATAAATAGAAACACAAAGCTTTGTATATACTACATAAAAGGGCCATAAAGAGCAGGTTTTATCTCATAAATACTTCATCACAGTTCTATGAAAAGTTTTATGAGAAGGATCTTATCTGTCATTGAATTTCCCTGAGTGCCTCATAGAAAATAATTACTAAAGGTTTTGAGTGATCAAAATGTATGCCAATAATAGGAAATACAAAATTACTGTCAACTCCATAAGTCTGCAAGTGTATCATACTAAAAAAAAAAAAAAAATACTCAGGCATAAAATATAATTTAGGGTCAGATAGCCACAGTGCAGGTACTATACAGAACTAAAAGCTAATGAAATGGTGCTTTCCCTCCTAGTCAAAGCCAATGGGTTTACTCTTCATTTACTATGTAGTAGTTTTACTTAGGTAGTAAATTGTAAATGAGGCTGCAAGTACCTTTCAGTTAAACATTTAGAGGTTTGACATAACAGCAGAATTTGTGAACATGGAGAAAACTGATTAACTTTTATTAAATACATTTTTAAAATAAACTATTTTATTATAGACATTGCCTCCTTTTGAAGCCAATGGAAAAATTTTGGATTATGAAGTGACTCTCACAAGATGGAAATCACGTTTACAGAATTACACAGTTAATGACACAAAATGGACAGTAAACATCACAAATGAGCATTACATAGCAACTCTCACAGCAAGAAATCTGGTTGGCAGATCAGATGCAGCTGTTTTAACTATTCCTGCTTATGATTTTCAAGGTTTGTGTCTGTGAGATGGAGTCGACTTACGGATGGGAAAAGGTGGTTCCTAATGTAGAAGATATTCTGAGGCGTAGTACGTAATTATTCTAAGTCAACAACCAAATAATTTGTTCCATTATTACGTGGCTCACTTAAACTTGGGAGTAAACTGCTTAATTTATTTCGGCCTTTTCTGATTGCATACCTGGTTTTTTAAATATTAAGGCTCTGGGAACCATATATGAGTATGCCTTAAATATATTGCTCATTGCTTTCAAAGAGGAAAAAAAATGCCATTTACACATAGAAAACATTGGAAGAATTTTGAGAAAGGAATTTTAGTTTCAAAATAAATTGTGTATGTAAATTATAATAAAGTGCCTTTATTCATGGAAATACATATTCATATGCGCTACAAAAACTGGTTATGGAAATGTAAAATATCAAAATTTCAAATTTTTTAATGTTCATTTATCATATCGGTATTCAAACTTTGTTTTAAAGCTACTCGCCCTGTAACGGATCTTAAAGCATTTCCCAAAGATAATATGCTTTGGGTAGAATGGACTGCTCCAAATGAATCTGTAAACAAATACGTACTTGAGTGGTGTGTATTATCAGATAAATCGCCCTGTATCCCAGACTGGCAACAAGAAGATGGTACTGTACACCGCACCTATTTAAGAGGTATACCTGGCTAGAAAAAATTTTAAGTTGATATCCTTTAGACAGCTTTTTCTTTCACATATTTTTGTGTGCTTTACAGATGTTGTGGTCCCCTGAAAAGATCTTCAGTTTATCAGTTACTAGTTACATCTAGTTTGCCAGATGTGTGACTCTCACCAGGTCGCATATAACCTCATTCATTTGCAGGGTCTGTTTATGGACAAAGTGGGGCTAATAGTATCTTCTCTTTAGAGTTAAGTGTTTTGATCTCAAAGGAACACTTAAAAAACTATAAAGAGAACTATAAGGTAATATGACCTCTGCTTGTAATTAGTTGCATTTTTTCTATACCTGATTTAACTCCTCATCCTGCAATGAGAAAATATTTTCCTGTAGCATCTGAATGACTTGTTAAACCCTTAAAGCTGTTGAATAGGGGAAGCAGAATTAGAACTCAGATTTCCTTGTCTTTTAACTGGAAGTTGTAATGGACAGAAAGTAATGATGTTGTAGAGCTCCAAAATGGTGGATTGCCCTGCGTTTTAAGGTACAACTTAACTCTGTGGCTTTGAAGTGATAAAACAGCTTTAAAGAGAAAACACTCAGCTTGTATGTTTTTGTTTTATTTTAGTCAAGAAGGAGAACCATTAGAATTCAGCTATGAATAATATGATTAATTAGAGAAAAGCTGTAAACAAGGACATATCTGCCATAAAGTTTGTTTTATTTATAAAGTAGGCTGTTTGGCCCTCGTTAACCTCTTATTTAATAGACAATTTTAATAAATTTGGCTGTTTAGTTTATCAGCCTTATCAAAAGCAAGGTGGAGCTAGAGAGAAGATGCACGTTGGTAGTAACTAGACAATAGAAATGTTTTTAAGAAAGCATAGCATAATCTCCAGAGACCTTCAGGTTGCACAGGGAGCCCCAGTAGCTCATAGCTCTGATAACATCACTGTATTACAGCAGAGTTTAACACTTAATTCATCTTCTTGATAATATTGAGTCATCAAGAAAAAGTGAAATTACTCTGTTTAAGAAAGCAAAGAAGCATATATAACTTTATGAGTAATAGTTGAGGAAATAAAAGTTCTTGTTGAATGTATAAACTTCAGTATAACAAATACCTTATTTTCTGATGTGGACAGATAGAATTCTATATAAAAAGATTTTTAAAAAGGTTTTACTATTGTGTATTAAAGGAATAGATTACTTTGTTAATTTGAAGAGATTATTTAAAAATTTTTTTTTACCCTTTGGAGGAAATAGTACTAATTCTTTTCTTCCCAGTTACCTTACAAACCAGGGCCATTTCCCTAGCTCTTACCAGTGGGTCTTTAGGCAGTTTTCTGAGAATTAGTTAAGATGTGCAAACACTGATAAGCTATAAGACCAAGGATAATTTGAAATCAATGTTTTGTAAGTCCTGGATGTAAATATAATAATTACTTTTACTGATAAATATTTCCACCATATTGGCAATAAAAGTAAGCTTTTACTTTCATAAATAGCTTTACTCTATTAAGCTTGAATCCAGTACACAAAAAGCAACACTTACTTTAAAGATTTTATTTATTTATTTGACAGAGAGCAAGAGAGGGAACACAAGCAGGGAGAGTGGGAGAGGGAGAAGCAGGCCTCCTGCGGAGGAGGGAGCCTGATGTGGGATTCGATCCCAGGACCCTGGGATCATGACCTGAGCCGAAGGCAGAGGCTTAATGACTGAGCCACCCAGGCGCCCCAAGCAACGCTTACTTTAAAAGCTGCAGTTTGAAAAGAAAGTTCAATAACCATGAAATTATAGTGTAAAAATAAATAATGGAGGGCGCCTGGGTGGCTCAGTTGGTTAAGCGACTGCCTTCGGCTCAGGTCATGATCCTGGAGTCCCGGGATCGAGTCCCGCATCGGGCTCCCTGCTCGGCGGGGAGTCTGCTTCTCCCTCTGACCCTCCTCCCTCTCATGCTCTCTGTCTCTCATTCTCTCTCTCGCAAATAAATAAAAATCTTAATAAATAAATAAATAAATAAATAAATAAATAAAGGAGTTAGACTTTTTTTTTGTTACGGGGAAAAAATGTTTACTCTCCTATTCTTTCTTTAGGGAATCTAGCAGAGAGCAAATGTTATTTGATAACAGTTACTCCAATATATGCTGATGGACCAGGAAGCCCCGAGTCTATAAAAGCATACCTTAAACAAGCTCGTAAGTCCAAATTCATTTTCTTGGAAATGTGTTGAGTTTTCTATTAACAAAGACATTTTATCTTTTTAAAATAAGAATATGCCTTACAGTGTTCAAATATAATAATTAAATTTTAGTAAATTCTCGTGATATACTGAATTATAATGACTTTCAGTTATCAAATACTTTTATTCTAGCACCTTCCAAAGGACCTACTGTTCGGACAAAAAAAGTGGGGAAAAATGAAGCTGTCTTAGAGTGGGACCAACTTCCTGTTGATGTTCAGAATGGATTTATCCGGAATTATACTATATTTTATAGAACCATCATTGGAAATGAAACTGGTAATGAAACTATCAGTTATTAAGAATTACTGGTGTTTTTCTTAAGCTTTTAAATGTTAAGTCTCACCTCCTTAAGTTATATATCTTAGAGTATATTATCATCAGAAAAGAGACACCTGAGAAAATGTCTTATTGTTGCTTTCATGGTCCCATTAAAGAAATAACTGTGTTGTGCTTATGGGAGAAGAATATTATGTCAGAGATATGAAAGTTATTTCCTGAAAAATGTATTTTTTTTTCCTTTTTAATACTTTTGCAATGTCAGATAAAAGCCAAATCGAGCAGAAACATTGAGCAGTTGAATAAGCCACACTTACTGATTTCTTCTAGCTGTGAATGTGGATTCTTCCCACACAGAATATACACTGTCTTCTTTGACCAGTGACACTTTGTACATGGTACGAATGGCAGCATATACAGATGAAGGGGGAAAGGATGGCCCAGAATTCACTTTCACTACACCAAAGTTTGGTAAGAGAGAATGATGTTTGCTCTTTCCTTCTCTTTTTTTCTTTTTAAAATTTAATCAGACTAAAAACAGGCTTTGTTAATAAGCTAAAATTTTGTTAAAAATGTATCTTTGGATCATAGAAATGCATTTTTCATAAATTATGGTTTTTGTATTTATCGGATTTTGGTTGTTTCTTTAAACTATCAAAACTCACCTCTGTTATTTCATTACTGACTTCATCTATACTCTATAAATGCCAAAAGAATTTGTGTATCTTTCGAAATGGGCTCATATTTTCACTGGCAAAAATCAAGTGTGGTCTCTTTCCTCCTCCTCTTATTCTTCCTTTTTATAGGCAGGTTGCTGGAAAGATGAGTCCACACTTGCAGGCTCTACTTCCATTCCTCCAGCTCTGTCTTTGACGTGCTGAACCCAGGCCTCCAGCCCACCACGCCACTGAAATCTCCCTGATGTCACTCAGGGAAGTCCTCTTAGTTATGATCTCCAGGGCCTGCTTTTTTAGTCTTTTTTTCTGTACTTCTCAGCATTTGACTCTGTTGGCTTCTCTTCTCCATCCTTGAAACTGCTTCTTCCCTTGGTTCTTCTAAACTTCTTTTTGTAATAGCACTCTCCTGAATCTTCTCCCTCTCTGGTACTTCCTCTTTGGCCTCCTGTTCACTCTTCTTTTTAAAAATGGTTTGTATTTTCCAGAACTCTGTTCTCAGCCCTCTTTTATTATCTACCTATTCACACTACCTGTCCGTGACTTCAGCCATCCTTTCTCTCCTTCCCAAATACGTTTCTCTTTTCCCTGACACAACCATCCAAGTCTTTGCCAAAGCCAGAAATTTAGATGATAGTAAATTTCTTCCTCTTTTTGCTTACATAAGCCAAGTATAAAGTCCTATTGATCATGCCTTCTAATTACTGCTTTTGCATGCCCTTTTTTTTTTTTTTTTAAAGATTTTTCTATTTGAGAGAGCGAGAATGAGAGAGAGAGAGTACATGAGAGGGGGGAGGGTCAGAGGGAGAAGCAGGCTCCTCGCTGAGCAGCAGGGAGCCCGATGCGGGACTCGATCCCAGGACTCCGGGATCGTGACCTGAGCCGAAGGCAGTTGCTTAACCAACTGAGCCACCCAGGCGCCCTTTTGCATGCCCTTTGATAATCTCTTTCCTTGACCCTAAGCTTATCATGATTTTCTCCATCTTTTTCTGCTTTTCCTAATGGGTAACCCTATGTTAGCTCCTCACCTTCCCTTGTTTTGGCTCTTCCTTTAGCCTCCCTAACACAGACTGAAGCTGCATTCTTTCTTGTTCCTACTACATTTTGAATCAGTATAGAAATTACCTTATTTTATTGTATTTGTAACCTCCACCCCCAAGTACCAGCACCGTGATTGATAAGTAGAAACTACATATTCCTTATTGATTGAATGCTGAATGAGAAAATGAATGAATGAATAACTACATAAAATAGATAATAAAAGATCCTGAGCTTTGCTGTGATAGCTAGCCAGTAATGAACATAGTTTCTGGAATAAGATTTGTGGTGACATGTTAATAAAATATATATGTAACAAGTAATAATTGAAGTTGATCTTAAAAAAAAATAAGCTTTTAAAATACTATCCTGATTATGAAAGTAACATTCTGTAGAGCAGAAGAAAAATCCACTCCTAATCCCGCATCTAGAATAATCTCTTAACATATTTGTATATCCTTCTGGTATTATCTATGCATACATTTTCTTTTCCAAAAATTAGAGCATACTTGTCAGGATTTACTTCATCATCTGCTTTTTTCACTGATCTATTTATTTTGTTTAACTATTATGGCTTCTTAATATAGCATGGGCCTTGCTCCCAAAGGACCTTACCAGTGTATTTGAAGAAATACAGCATAAGTAAAGTAATTGAATGGAAAGGCATTTGGGCCATGTAGGCTGTAAATAGAGTGGGAATTTAAAGATAATTAGTAGGGGGGAGTTTCATCTTCAAAGATGATTTTATAAAGGAAACAGTACTTGAGCCTTGAGGTTAGGTTGTGAACAAATAGGAAGAGGGCATCTTAGGACAGAATGAGCAAAGGCCCAAGACATAAAAACCTAGTAAGTTTAGCAGCAGTAAAGAAAATATTCTGCCTGAATTTGATTTGGTATGTATATGAAACCTGAGCATACAAGAGTTAGTATTTGCCAATCTACACTTTATTCCTGAGCATTGATCTGACTTACTGATTTGTGTTAAGCTTTGTAGAAAATAAAGTTACTTGCAAAGGGATGTGTGTGGTGCAAAGATTAGACTAAGTGAATAGCATATGACTGCAATATTACTTTTATGAAGTTTTCCCATAAAAGACTAATTAGGAGGAGACTGGAGGAGTTAACCAGAAACAACCATAAGGTAAATCATTAAAAATTCCAATATAAACTATCCAATTAATGATTCATTTGGTTAAGTAAGCCCTCTTTTATTTATTTATTTTTTTTTTAAAGATTTTATTTATTTATTTGAGAGAGAGAATGAGAGAGAGCACATGAGAGGGGGGGAGGGGCAGAGGGAGAAGCAGACTCCCTGCCAAGCAGGGAGCCCGATGCGGGACTCGATCCCGGGACTCCAGGATCATGACCTGAGCCGAAGGCAGTCGCTTAACCAACTGAGCCACCCAGGCGCCCAGTAAGCCCTCTTTTAAATGCAGATTAGGTATCATCTGCTATTTAGAAACCTTATGCTTACTGATTAGGTGATACTATTCCTACTACTGCCACTCCTTGTACTTAAGAATCTTTTTTTTTTTTTTTAAAGATTTTATTTATTTATTTGAGAGAGAATGAGAGAGAGCACATGAGAGGGGGCAGGGTCAGAGGGAGAAGCAGGCTCCCCGCCGAGCAGGGAGCCCGATGTGGGACTCGATCCAGGGACTCCAGGATCATGACCTGAGCCGAAGGCAGTCGCTTAACCGACTGAGCCACCCAGGCGCCCTGTACTTAAGAATCTTAAAAATTCTGGGGCGCCTGGGTGGCTTAGTCGGTTAAGCGTCTGCCTTCGGCTTAGGTCATGATCCCAGAGTCTTGGGATGGAGCCCTGCCTGCTCCCTGCTCAGCAGGGAATCTGCTTTTCTCTCTCTCCCTCTGCCCTTCCCCACTGCTCATGCTCTCTCCTCTCTCTCTCTCTCAACTGAGATCTTTAAAAAAAGAAAAAAAAAGATTCTTATAAATCCTTAGCCGTTTATCAGATATGCCATCTTTTTTTTTTTTAAGATTTATTTATTTGAAAGAGCACACAGCGCGGGGGTGGGGAGTGCAGAGAGAGGGAGAGAGAATCTCCAGCAGACTCCTTGCTGAAATGCAGAGCCTGACTTGGGGCTCGATCCTACTGCCCTGAGATCATGACCTGAGCCAAAATCAAGAGTTGGACACTTAACCAACTGAGCCATCCAGGCGCCCTGACGCCATCTTTTTGAAAATAGTAGATAGCTACTAAAAATTTTATTTTTATTCCTCATAGAGGATCATATTTGTAGTTTCAATTATTAAGATTGTTTTACAACTTTTCCACTTCTCCCCAGTACTCACAGATCTCAAAGATAAACTTTTGTTAAGATTCTGCTGGCAGATCATAAATGTAATAAATGGTTAGGTTTGGGAGCTCTAACTTATAGATTATCTGTCCAATAAAATGAACTTAGTCATTTTATTCCCCTAACCAACATATAGTTTATTTTCACCCTGTGGCCAGGTTACAGTGTAAAGTATAAAGGGCTAGGATATCATTTACCAAGAAGAGGGAGAGGGAAGAAAACAGCCATTTAAGTTTGAAAAGGCTGTAAGAACAGGATGGTATTTCATCTCTTCAACAATCCTCTGGCTGGGAAGTTTTATTGTTTGTGTCAACATATGCATTAACCATTGTTTTCCTTCTTACCCCTTTCTGTTTTTTAGCGCAAGGAGAAATTGAAGCGATAGTTGTCCCTGTTTGCTTAGCATTCCTATTGACAACCCTTTTGGGAGTATTGTTCTGCTTTAATAAGCGAGACCTGTAAGTACCCCTAATTTTATTTTTGCAGTTTTCCCCCTGGATTTATGCTCTATTCTCTCCCTCAACCTCTGGCCCCCAAGTAATTACTGATTTGCTTTCTTTGTAGTTTTGCCTTTTCTAGGATTTCATATAAATAGAATCAAATAATATGTAGTGTTTTTATATAACGTCTTTCATTTCACATGTTATTGAGACTTACTGTTGCATATACTATT
This sequence comes from Neomonachus schauinslandi, assembly GCF_002201575.2. Classification (NCBI taxonomy): domain Eukaryota; kingdom Metazoa; phylum Chordata; class Mammalia; order Carnivora; family Phocidae; genus Neomonachus; species Neomonachus schauinslandi. The sequence continues at coordinate 38,755,994 of NC_058409.1, read as the reverse complement.
TTTCTCCTATTTATTGAATAGTATTCTATGGTATAAATTTATCAAAATTTGTTGATACATCTGTTATGGAAGTTCACGTTGTTTCTTTGAATTGGGGCTATTGTGAATAATGTTGCCATGAATGTTCACCTACAGATCTTTGCGTGAGCATGTTATCATTTATCTTGTGTAAATACCTAGTAGTGGGATTGCTGGGTCAGATACTAAGTGCATATTTAACTTTATAAGAAACTGTCAAACTATTTTTCAAAGCAGATATACCATCTTGTATTCTCACCAGCTCTGTGAGCCTTCCTTTTGTTCCATATTATCAACTCTTGGTACAGTTACAGTTTTTAATTTTAGCCACTTCCTTATCAGTGTGTGATGCTATTTCATTGTAATTTTAATTTCCATTTCCCTAGTAACTAGTAATGGATCTTTTCATGTGCCATTTCTATATATTCTTTTGTGATACATCTTCTGAAATCTATATATTCTTTTGTGATATATCTTCTGAAATTTTGCCCATTTTTACATTGGGTTGTTTGCCTTAATATTGAACTGTAGGAGTTCTTTATATATTCTGATTACAAAATTCTCAAATGTGTTTTGGACAATCTGGTCTTGTGGCTTTGCCTTCTCATTTTCTTCACTGTGACTTTAGAAGAACAAAGTTTTTAATTTTGATGAAGTCTATTTTATCAGGTTGTGATTCTTGTGTTTTATGTCCTGTGTAGGAAATCTTTGCCTAAGTCAGTCACAAGTATTGTTCTCCTTTGTTTTCCTCTAGAACTTTAATCATTGTAGCCATATGTCTGTGGTCTATTCAGAATTTTTGTGCATGGTATAAGGTCAGGGTCAAGGTTCATTTATTTTTTTTCCATAGATACCTAGTTAGTTGTTCCAGCTTTATTTAGTGAAAATACTTTTTTCCCCATTGTATTAAAGATACCTATCTTTGCCAAAATGAATTATCCACGTAAGTCTGGATTTATTTATGGACTCTCGATTCTATTCCATTGATCTTTGTCTATTCATCCCAATACCATACTGTCTTAATTTTAAAAATTAAGTTTTGAGAGCAGTTAGAATTCTTCTAATATATTATTTTTCAAAATTATTTTGGCTAGAATCTTTGATAAGCTGATATTAATATTTATGTGAAAAGGAAATTTCCTTTAAAAAAATCTTATACATTGTTGAGATTTTATTGAATCTGCAGGTCAATTTAGGGAAAAACTGCAATCTGAACATGAGTTCACATCTTCATAAGTCACATGTCTTTCAGTTCAGGGATATGTTAAGATCTCTTAGGTTTTAATTTTCTTTTGCAGTATGTTGTTGTTTCCATTAGATAGACCTTACACATCTTATGTTAAATTTATTCCTAAATATTTTGTATACAGTTGTAAATGGCATTTTCAGAAATTTTTATTTTCTAATTGTCCGTTGCTAGAAATAGAAATAGAATTTCTTAAAAAATATATTGTCCTTGTATACTAAGACCTGGATACATTCATCTACTCTAGTACCTTTTTGGATTTAGCATTTTTGCTGCTAACCAGTAAAGATGGTTATTCTGATGTTTGTTTTCAGTTATTTTACTTAATTAACCAGTATAATAAGAAAAACTTTGCATTATCACCAGTTTTAAGGGAGAAAGCCGTTCAGTTTTTGATCATTACATGTGATGTTGGTTTTAAGTTGAGGACGTTCTCTTATATTTCTGTTGTGCTGAGAGTTTTTGTCATGAATGGGTGTTGAATTTTGTCAAATGCTTTTTTGGCATCTGTTGATGATCATACGATTTTTCTCCTTCCTCCATATATGGTGAATTTTATTGATTTTTTTTTCCACACATTAAACCATTCTTGCATTTCTCAGACTTTTCTGGATTCAGTTTGTTAATTTTTGCATTTATGTTTATGAGTGACACTGGGTTTTGTTTTTGTTTTTTTTTTTGGTGGTGGGGTCTTCACCTACTTTTGAAATCAGGGTAATAGTAATTACCTCATCAAATGAATGGGGACATGTTACCTTCTCTGTCTTCCAGGAGAGTTTACATAGGATTCATATTATTTAAGTGTTTGCTAGAATTTACCTTTTGAGCCTGAGATTTTCTTGTGGGAAGAATGTTAGTTTACTTCAAATTTTCTTTCAGTCTCTTCCAAGGAATTCATCCATTGACTGGTTGCTATTTTTGTTTAGGTTGTTAACTTTATTGCTTTTTATATTATACCCAGATTTCATAGTTGTTTCCACAGGAGAGTCAGTCTGTTGGGATCTTATTACTGTTTTTATATTTGAACTTACTCTAAAGATAACTCCCTTCCTGTACACTTAGGGATCTCTAACTTTGGGTTAGGAACTATATTAAGGTAAATACTTGTGAAAAAATGAAATTTATCATTTTTTTCTGGTAGTTATGTGAAAATTTTTTATGTGGTTTTAGTTGGAAATTAAACATTTTTGCTTTTTTTGTTGTTGGGAAGGGGTGTACTCTAAGGTTTTGTGACTTGGCTCAACTTTTTAATTGTTTTTTATTGCAGAATTTTATTTCAGTTTTTTAAGTTGAATACTTAACAGTTTTTCATTATGCTAGATTAAGCTCATGTTTAGAATCAGGGACTATTCGTTGTTTATTACTTGTGGTTTTACAGACATTATATTTCTTTTCTCTCCAGAATTAAAAAACATATCTGGCCTAATGTTCCAGATCCTTCAAAGAGTCTTATTGCCCAGTGGTCACCTCATACACCTCCTAGGGTAAGATACAGTTTTTCTGACTTGTTTATACACGGGCATGTTAGGGTACATTTACAGAGTTGAACCAGATGATGAGCCCAAATTGAAAAGTAAATGATAATAAAGTATTATCACAACATATTCTGATACTCCTTATTCTATTCAGTAAACATGAAAAGCACTTGATTGAACTTGTAAAATAGAAAAGTTAATGTGTAAATACTGCTCTGTGGTAACTGTGTTGTAAGGCAAGCATTTTATATAGGATATTAAAATCAAATTTAACAGTATACCAGTTTGATGCTGTTGAAATGATTTCTAGAAACCTAGACTAAATTCTTTGAACCTCCTTACAGTGAAATGACTGAACTTTATTACCTTCTAATAATCCTTGATTAATGTTAAAACATAGAACACATTTTAATCTTACCTTCTATGAGACTTAAGTCATTTGAGTTTGATTTTATATCCTGATAATCATAGGCTCCATAGTCTTTGTACACCAGTAGCTTATCAGAATTGAACAACAGTATTGATTTGGAGTTCTGATGAAATACAGTCTGATTCATGCTTCTCAGAATCGTTTCCACAATATCTGCAATTCAGCTAGTTGACAGGGCTCAGTGATCCAGATTATCTCTGCACCATGGGAATTACCTCTGCACCATGGGAATTACTTTTGAAATCAGGGTAATTCAGAGATGCATTTCTCTGTGGTCTTAACTAGAATTTGCCATATATGTTTCAGAGTTTCTGAATGAATATATGCCAGAGGTAATAATACATTTTTTTCTTTCTTTCTTAGCATAATTTTAATTCAAAAGATCAAATGTATTCAGATGGCAATTTCACTGATGTAAGTGTTGTGGAAATAGAAGCAGCCAATGACAAGAAGCCTTTTCCAGAAGATCTGAAATCACTGGACCTGTTCAAGAAGGAAAAAATTAGTACTGAAGGACACAGCAGTGGTATTGGAGGGTCTTCGTGCATGTCCTCCTCTAGGCCAAGCATTTCCAGCAGCGATGAAAATGAGTCTGCACCAAACACTTCGGGCACCGTCCAGTACTCCACGGTGGTGCACAGCGGCTACAGACACCAGGTGCCCTCGGTCCAAGTCTTCTCGAGATCCGAGTCCACCCAGCCCTTGTTGGATTCTGAGGAGCGGCCAGAAGAGCTACAGCTGGTAGAGAACACAGAGAGCGGTGTCGGCAGTCCGCCCAGGCAACAGTATTTCAAACAAAACTGCAGTCAACGTGAAACCAGCCCAGCTAGTTCACATTTTGAAGTTTTGTCAGTCAATGAAGAAGAGTTTGTGAGACTCAAGCAGCAGATTTCAGATATTTCACAGCCCTATGGATCTGGGCAAATGAAAATGTTTCAAGAAGTTTCTGTAGCAGATGCTTTTGGCCCACGTACTGAGGGACAGGTAGAGAGATTTGAAACAGTTGGGATGGAAGCTGCAGTTGATGAAGGAATGCCTAAAAGTTACCTACCGCAGACTGTCAGACGAGGTGGCTATATGCCTCAGTGAAGACTAGTTCCTGTTACAACTTCAGCAGTACCTGCAAACTAAAGCTAATTTTATCTGTTATTTCAGATAAAAATAATCTTCACTCACTGAAGATGATCATTTGCCCTTGCGGACAACAATAAACTGTCCTCCCACATGGGCTGTTTCCCTTCCAGAATATCTGGGATTCTACTTTCAAGCACTACATAAACTGACTTCATCCTCTGAATAGCTGAATGATATTTGTGCTGTTTCAGGATGTTTGCACTGAAGAAAAAGTAAAACTTTGTTTTGGTAGCTAGAAAACAGAGGGTATTTAAATAATAAGCAGTGATATACTTAGTACAGCTATACTGATTTTAATGAGAATAGGCACCAAATAAAGTGGCTGAGATAGAGTTAAGACAATTAGATGAGTGAGATCTAGACTCTCTACTTCAGCTGACAGCATAGAGAGAGCTGCAGGTGGCATAATTACATGAACCCAGTTTTTGTTGTCTGACCAAAACCAACCAAAAAAAATAGCGGGCTTAATTAACAATATCGCCCACAGGAAGTAGTAGACATTCTCTTCCATTGGTAATGATGCTGCCAGTCACTAGACGAATGGAATTCGAGTGTGAATTTTGCAAATTACAAAAAATCTTGGAATATTATATAATCATAAGTAATCTAAAATTTTCAAAATTTGCTTTCTGTCGTTATTCACAAATTCAGCAGAGTGCCCAGTTAAGAGCTAGGAATGAATGCCAAACTGTGTTAACCATCTTAATAATTTAAGTCTTTATAAATGGCGAATAATTTTTAACATTTTTCTATATATATATAAACATTGACCCTTTGTTAAAAATGCTGGAGAATTTGGTTGATGAAGCACTTTATACAATGTTAAATTAAAAACACATTTTAAGGTGAAGATACATGTTTTGTTTTTATTTTTAAGTAGGCCAAGATTCAAAGGTTTGTTTTTGGGGTTTTTTTTCTAGTGTTTGAAGCAAACGAAGAGTACATGGGCACTACTTACCAAAATAAAGCACCATCCAAAAATGTACATGTTGATGTTAGTAAATGTCACAGCGCATACCCTGTTATAAAGGCACTTAATGAAGGGATAGTATTTTAATATCTGCCAGTTCTGAGGTAGGTGGAACTTACTTAGTTCCACACTGTGATTGAGAGATTTTAAACCTCTCCCTGCAAGTTCTGTTCTTCCCAGAGAGAAGTGAGCCAGGCTCCAGAGTTTAGCACTTAACCCCACTTTTGCATTTTTGCCATACCCTACCCACCACATTTGACAAGGAGGCTAGGCTAAAGACAGGAACAAGACGTATGAAGAGATTTTCATAAATCATTAGTGGTTGACCAGTGCTAGGAGGTACATTTGCAGAACGTATGTTTTGGTTTTCTGTCATATTTAAATCACCAAAACCAGGCCAACTTCAAATATTTTTGTAGAGGTTATTCAAGAATAAAAGGCTAAGAAAAGTTGCTATCCATTGACAGTTGAAATCTAATTCTACTCACTACTCTCTCAGAATATTGTTCATATTAGACCTTCTGTTTATTAGACTTTATATTCCTGCCTGCTGTGTTTCAGAGCGCTTTCACACACATGGTCCTTGTGAGACGGGGTAGAGGCAACATGAGAGAGGCAGAATGACAGGATGAGAAGTACACGAGGAAGACTGGACACACAGAAGCCAAATAGGGACAGAGGGACCCCAAAGTCACACTACAGGATAATGGCACCACCACCATTTAGGTTTGTCAAAGCCTGATCCAAACTAGGATTACATTTATCTTGCTAAGAATCTGTCAAGAAATATGTATCAGTTTATTTTTCATTTCCTCCAAGTAAGTAGTCATGTTATTTGTAAAAATGGTCAGCTCTGCCCTTCCTCATGCTAAACAGCAGTGTTATGAAGAATTCTAGTGTGACATTTGTCCTTGGGGGCATGGGAGCAGTTATAAAATGTAAACTCACAATCTAAGGGAATGAGAATGAAGTCATTGAAGAACACTGTATAAGCAAATCTTCTGAAACTTGTATAGAACATGGTGCCGAGTGCCCCCCCTTCCCAGGTGCAAGAGCACTTTAGACATACTAAATGGATAGTTGCTGAACCAATAATCCATTCAGAAATAGCCCTAGATTTAATCTGATTACTAATATGTGATAGACCTCTTTGCCCAACAAGAGAAGCATTCATGAAACTTGTTTTAAAGTACAAAATTAACTTTCCTAAGCCATGTCTTAGGATAATTTGTGGGGTTTTCTTCAGGTTTTTAAGATAACTTGTTTTGAGGCATGTAAATTGTATTTTACATAGAGAAATCTTGTTTGTATGAAAATTAGTCTATAAGTTAGTAGATGTGATCCTCACTAAATCTTGAGTATCCAGAAATTTCCTTTAATGCTGACAAAGCCTCTCTATGGACAAAACTAATGCACTGCTTCTGATGCACTTGGCCTCACAGAGGAGTAAAAAATAAGCATGTGTGCCACAGGTATTGCTGTCGTAGTTTGACTGTTCCTGGTGTGTTTGGTACCCTACCCTCATCCCTTATAAAGGCATGATGCTGAGCAACTATGGGAAAACTCCCAAACTTAAAACCCATTAAAATCTAAAAAAAAAAAATTTTAAACTTGGATCAGTCAGCACTCAGGAACATACCCAACATGTAAATAGAAGCAGGGGAAAAAGCAGAACCATTCACACGTTCTGTGTTCGTATCAGTTCTCTACCTAGATGTTCATTTAATTTCAACCTTACACATGAAGTTATCTAATCTTCCTAGCTTACTGTGCAGTTCATTTCTACTTCATGAACCTTGTACTTGTAAAACATTTATTTATGAAAGCTCATCCTTTAAGTAGAACATACTAGTTTCGTAAGTAGAAATCAAAAAAAAAATTTTTAATGTCTTTTTTCTATCCACAGGGTTAACTATTTAAAATCAGACAATGTAGAAGTAGGATAATCGTATCAGACAATTCTCTAAAATTTGTTAATTGGCATGTATTGACCAAGTATAAATCAAATAGGAGAGCTCTTCCTCTGTTATATTCTACATCATTTTCCTATGTTTGGTTTTAAGAAGAAATTTTTAAACCATATACTTAACGTTACTTTGTTGAAATGGGTAATATGTCAATGTAATAAGCTATATAACATTTTTAAAATTCAATTGCCAGAAGTTACTGGGATACCTTTCTGTTGCAGGTCATGTTCAATTCTATTGCCTAAGTAAGATTGCTTTTAAAAATTCATTGCACTTTTCTATATATTGAGAATATGGAGCCATCACATGGCAAGCTGTTTATGTTTAACGTAAAATTGGTGATTGTTGGGGCACCTGGCTGGCTCAGTTGGAAGGGCATGTGACTCTTGCTCTCAGGGTCATGGGCTCAAGCCCCACCTTGGGTGTAGATATTACTAAAAAAAAATAAATTTTAAAAAATAAAAATAAATTTGGTCATTCTCATGGATTTCAAAGATGGTATAAACTAGCAACTTACAGCCTAATTCTTTTAAATGGTCTTTTGACAGCAGTTCCTTTTCAGAATACTTAAAAACAATTCAGATTGTAAGTCAAAACAAACTTTCCAGAGCCAAATGTACTATCCTTTCGATTAATTTTTTTTTTTTTCGTATGGGCTACTAGTATGCATTAGCATGATATTCTAGTATACATTGCATTCAAAAGAAAAAGAAGGCAACTGGGTGTGTGCTCTACTGTTTTCCGTTTTTTCCTAAATTTTTAAGAGCTTTTTGCAGTCAGCAGCTCCTTCAAGTGGATTATTTAACTTCATTACCCAGTGCTTTACCGTTGATTATGATGAAAATGCATTGAAGACCAATGGAGATAGCTAGATGTTCTAGATCTTTTATCCCTTAAAGACAAGCTTTGTCTGAATGGTAACTACACGTTTCAAATGCTGTAACAGGAATACCAAAATGTGATGTCAAATATAGGGATATTTTAAAAGCAGATATTTGAAAATTCTTTAGTCTCAATACATGTTACTGAATATACTCTAAATAAGTGTGCAATTTGCTAGTACTACAGTACAGTGATTAGCATTAGGTGTGTATCCTGTTTATATCCTAGCTATGTACCTTTTACTTGTAAGTGCAATCCTTTGAAGTTCGCTTGCTATTTTACCCCCTCAGTCTACTTCATATAGAAGGCTTGTCTAGAGAGACTATTGTATTTTTACCTCTGTAGTGAATTGCATGTGCTAATTGTTAACATAGCTATCGGTCTTATGTTAACATAACTCTAAACATTATTGTAAACGTTCTTATGTATCAGCTCTAATCTTTCAAGTAAATTTAAGAAATAAATTCGTGTTTAAATTTTTTCTGTCTGTGATCACTAGTATGATGTCATTACATATAATGCTTGAGTTAACAGTATTTGTCACTCCTGCTGTTGGGTCTTAGTGTAAACTAGATGCTTTTAGAGGGTTCTGTGGCTTTTTAAATGTCCATTTAGCATAACGGAATAGGTTTTAGAAGAAAATCGATATATTATCTTGGTCTTAATAACACAGAATGGACCAAGAGACTGTAAATCTGGAAAACTGGTAAATGAATTTGCCAAGATGAGTTCTGGAATCCCAGCACCGTACCAACCTCCCAGTGGTTTTTTTTCCTACTGGGCTGCCAAGGGACCAGCCAAGTACAGAGGCGCCATCTAGTGGCCGGTCTGTAGCCACAATGCTAAAGTCTCCTTAACAGAGAGGCATGAAGCCCGCTGATACACAGCATCCCACAGCTACCCCGAGGTTACTTAGTCTATGAAACTAAGGCAACAATTCCACCTGGAAGAAAATCCTGAACTATTAGATTTGCACATCTTCACATTGTGAATTTATCTAAAACATGCAGTGAGTCAAATCCACAAAATATTTAAGGAAGAAGGTACTCAAAGGCAGTGAGATTCTGACAACAGAAAACCTAACGCTGCAGGAGCACGCAAAGAATGGAAAGGCAGCCATTCTTCCCTCTAAGACCAAGCCAGCATGGATTTGGCCCCTTGTTCAATAGAGACTGACGAACACCTGGACTCCTAACCGGCCTCAGAGCCTAGCTAAGGACCCCTGAGAAAGTAGAAGCTCCACGTGCAGAATTTTGACTGGCAAGTGTTGGCTGCTCCTTGCTGTGCTGCATGTTCGCTGCACGCCCGACAGTTCTCATTACCTACCGGGGGCTACAGGCTGGTGAGGGCGTTTAAAGGTGAACACGTATGTACCATCTGTGAAACACTCATGTTGGGTCAGTAAATCCTTAAAAATTCTTCTGAGGTAAGCATCAGAATTATTGGCCGACTCAGGTTTAACAACTTGCTCGGGGTCATATGTTAACGCAATGGGGTTCCCACTCTACCCTGACCCCAAAGCCCATATCCTTTGCTGTGTACACCATCTGTCCCTAGCTGCTTTTAGTGAAAACCTTGCTCGTCAGCACATCTGTGGCCGGCGTGCACAGCGAATCACTTCTGTTTCCTAGACCTTGCTAACTCTTCAGGGTTTCCCCCTCCTCACCGCAGCCTCCGCCTCACCAGCTACTGCCCCCAAGATTCCCCGTCCCCAGCCCTGAGCCCAGAACAGTGTTTCTTCATCAGGATCCCCTTAGGCCCTCATCTGAGTTGGCTCAGAAGCCTGCCTTCCCCCTCAGCTCATGCATTTGCTCTAAGCACATATAGCAACACCTACAAGGGAGGTAAATGTACTGGAATTTAAATAAAAACAAGAAAAGAAAGGAAAACAAACAGGAAGGGAGGGAGGGAGGGAGGAAAGGGAGGTAAATGTGTCCCTCTTTCCTCAGAATGCATTTTAACACAACTCCTACAGTCTCATTTGTCCCAAGGAAAGGTCCTCTAATGGTGGAATCGGGCCCACGGCAGCTCGTGACCAAAGGGCCTGGGGGCAGAACACCTTCCCTGAGTACGGAGATCCCACACATCCTGTCCCCGGCTGTTCTGCCACAGGATGCCCACGTCTGCTGCCCTGTGCACAGATCCATCCCCGCTTGTCCACCTCTGGGGCCTCTCCTTCAGGGTGGCTTCCAGCAGCTCCCGCCCATCTCCTGCCAATCCACTAGGGGGCAGCACCAGCAGCATTTGGGAGCAGTGGGATAGCCTCTTTGGGGACAAAAGAGCTGGCGGCACCAATGTGTCACCCTGTTCCCTAGCATAGGAATAAAGACACCTTGGTACCAGCTTTTCGCTGCACTTTACCATAAACTATGAACCACTGCATGGTCACACGACCATTTTCTGGGATGCAGAGCTCAGCAAGACCCTCTCACAAAGGATCAGCCTTGGTCCACGCTACACGGATCCCCAAAATTTGGAGTTTTGAAAACCAGCCTCACTCAACACAGGAGAACTGTGCTGCCTGGCTAGGCACACGGCTCAGACACAAACAGGGTGAAGGCAGGGATTTGATGGAAGCTGGAGACACAGGAGGGGTGACTGTTCCTCTGTAAGGGCTTCCTGAAGAATGGTAGGTGTGAACTCTCTGCTCCAAGGAGAGAGTGGGGCAAGGCCATTTCCCCCCAATCCATCAGCACGGACCAACTTCCCTGAGCAACAAAGCGCCACCCAGTGGAGGCTGGAGCCACCTACACTAAGCCCCTCCACCCTGTGCCCTGCAGGTGCATCCTTACTAGGGCAAGTGTTCCTGAGACTCAGCACAGCAGGCCCCTCCCCCAGAATATCAGCACAAACCCCTCACTTGCACCACTTACTGATTGTAGAGTGCTGCAAAGCTTCCCCTCCAGGGGAAATAGGACCCAGCTTTTTTCTTTTTTTCCGCCTTTTGGATCTAACTTCTTGTAACAAGCAGACCAAAACACATCTAGTTTAAACCTGCTGCACAGTGGACAAGGTCCAAACACCACCCCTGCCCACCCCGCCCTACCGCAGTCAAGGAGCAACTCTGCAAAGACTGAGGGAAGGAGCAGCCAAAACACAACAGTAGAGTGTACACTCTGAAACACCTCCTGAAGCCCCAGGCCCAAGACAGTATAGGACCTCTTCCTATATAGTCATTACTCTCAGGAGCAGAACTATAACAGGCTTTCCTAACTGTCACACACACAAAAAAAACAGTGACCTAGACAAAATAACAAGATGGAGGAATTCACCCCAAAAGAAAGAAAAGGAAGAAGTAACAGCCAGGGATTTTATCAATACACATATAAGTAAAATACCTGAACCAGAATTTGAAAATGACAATAATAAAGACACTAGCTGCACTTGAGAAAAGCATAGAAGATTCTAGAGAATCCCTTACTGCAGAGATAAAAGAACTAAAAACTAGTCAGGCCGAAATAAAAAAAATGCTATAACCAAGATACAAAGCCAACTGGATGTAATAACAAGAATGGATGGATGAAGCAGAAGAACAAATCAGTGATATCAAAGGTAAAGTTATGGAAAACAATAAAGCTGAAAAGAAGAGGGAAAGATTTTGTATCATGAATGTATACTTAGGGAAATCAACGATTCCTTAAAAAGTAGTAACATTTGTATCATAGGAGTCCCAGAAAAAGAAGAGAAAAAGGAGCAAAAGACTTATTTGAGCAAATTATAGTTGAAAACTTCCCTAATCTGGGGAAGAAAACAGACATCGAAATCCAAGAAGCACAGAGGACTACCATTAAATTCAACAAAAGTAGGTTATCACTGAGATACATCATAGTCAAATTCACAAAATACACAGAAACAAGGAAAGAATCCTGAAAGCAGCAAGGGAAAAAAAAAAAATCCTTTACCTACAATGGAAGACACACCAGGTTTGCAGCATAACTGTCCTCAGAAACTTGGCAGGCCAGAAGAGAGTGGTATGATATAGTCAATGTGCTGAATGGGAAAAATATGCAGCCAACAATACTTTGTCCACCAAAGCTGTCATTCAGATTAGAACGAGAGATAGAGAGTTTCCAAGACAAGAAAAAATAAGGAGTTTACCACTAAACCAACCCTGCAAGAAATATTAAAGGGGACTCTTTGAGTGGAAAAAAAAAAGACTAGAAATACCAACTTTACAAGTAACACAAAGGCACTAAAATCTTATCAATAATCACTCTGAACGTAAATGGACTAAATGCTCCAATCCAAAGACATAGGGTATCATAATAGATTAAAAAACAAGACCCATCTATATGTTTCCTACAAGAGACTGATTTTAGACCTAAAGACACCTGCAGATTGAAAGTGAGGTGATGGAGAACAATCTGTCATGCTAATGGATGTATCAGACAAGCTAGATTTTAAACCAAAGACTGTAGCAAGAGATGAAAAGGGGCCTTATATCATAATTAAGGGGTCTACCCATCAAGAAGATCTAACAATTATAAATATGTCCCCAACTTTGGAGCACCCAAATATATAAATCACTTAATAACAAACATAAAGGAACTAATTGATATAATAATAGCAGGGGACTTTAACACTCCTCTTATAGCAATGGACAGATCATCTAAGTAGAAAATCAACAAAGAAACAATGGCTTTGAATGACACACTGGACCAGATGGACTTAACAGATAAATGCAAAACATGTCATCCTAAAGCAGCAGAATACACATTTGTTTTTTTTTTTTTTTGAGGGCACATGAAACATTCTCCAGAATTGATCACATACTGGGACTTAAATCAGGCCTCAACAAGTAGAAAAAGATTCAGATCATACCATGAATACTTTCAGACCACAATGCTATAAAACTTGAAGTCAACAACAACAAAAAATTTTGAAAAGACCACAAATACATGGAAGTTAAAGAACATCCTACTAAAGAATGAATGGGTTAACCAGGAAATTAAGAAATAAAAATACATGGAAGCAAATGAAAATGAAAACATGACAAAGAGGTAAAAGACCTGTACTCTGAAAACTATAAGACACTGATGAAAGAAACTGAAGGTGACACAAAGAAATGGAAAGACATTCCATGCTCATGGATTGGAAGAATACTGTTAAAATGTCTATAGTACCCAAAGAAATCTACACATTTAATGCAATCCCTATCAAAAGACCAATGGCATTTTTCACAGAATTAGAACAAACAACCCTAAAATTTATATGCAACCACAAAAGACCCTAAATAGACAAAGCAATCTTGAAAAAGAAAAGCAAACCTGGAGGCATCACAATTCCAGACTTCAAATTATATTACAAAGCTGTCATAATCAAAACAGTATGATAGCGGCACATAAAAACAGACACATAGATCAATAGAAGAGAATATAAAACTCAGAAATAAACCCACAATTCTATGGTCAATTATTCTCTGAGAAAGCAGAAATGAATATCCAATGGGAAAAAGACAGTGCCTTCAGTAAATGGTGGTGGGGAAACTGGACAGCAACATGCAGAAGAATGAAACCGGACCACTTTCTTACACTATACAAAAACAAATTCAAAATGGATTAAAGACCTAAATGTGAGACCTGAAACCATAAAAATCCTAGAAGATGGGTGCCTGGGTGGCACAGTTGGTTGGGCGTTTGACTCTTGGTTTCAGCTTAGGTTGTGATCTCGGGGTCCTGAGATCAAGCCCTACGTCGGGCTCTGTGGTCAGCATGGGTCTGCTTGGGATTCTCTTTCCCTCTCACTCTTTTTCACCCACATGCTCTCTCTCTCTCTCAAATACATAAATAAATCTTTTTTTAAAAATCCTAAAGAGAGCTCAGGCAGTAATTTCTCTGATATTAGCTATAGGAACCCTTTCTAGATAGGTCCCCTAAAGCAAGGGAAACAAAAGCAAAAATAAACTATTGGGACTTCATCAAAATAAAAGGCTTCTGCATAATGAAGGAAACAATCAACAACGCTAAAAGGCAACCTATGGAATGGGAGAAAATATTTGCAAATGGTATATCCAATAAAGGGTTAGTATCCAAAATATATAAGGAACTGACACAACTCAGCACCCAAAAACCAAATAATCCAATTAAAAAATGGGCAGAAGACATGAAAAGACATTTCTCCAAAGAAGACATCATGGGATTGGGCCCTGCAATGGGCATCTCCCTCAGCAGGGAATCTGCTTGAAGATTCTCTCCCTCTGCCCCTAAACCCTCCTCTCTGAAATAAATAAATCTTTAAAATAGTAATAATAATAAAATGTTCATTCTACCCAAAGCAATCAGATTCTATACAACCCTTATCTAAATTCCAATGGCATTTTTCACAGAAATAGAACAATTTTCACATGGTTAAGGAAGTACAAAAGACCTCAAATAGCCAAAACAATCCAGATAAAGAGCAACAAAGCTGGAAGTACCCTGTTTCCTGATTTCAAACTGTATTATATAGCTACAGTAATCCAAATATGATATTGTCATAAAAACAGACACATTCATCTAAGGAACATAAAAGAGATCCCAGAAATAAACATATGCATTCAAGGTCAATTAATTTATAACAAAGAAGCCAAGAATAAACAATGGGGAGAGGATAGTCTCTTCATTAAATGGTTTTGGAAACACTGGGCAGCCACATGCAGAAGAATGAATCTGTACCACTATCTTACACCATTCATGAAAATTAACTTTCGAAGCGGATTAAAGACTTGAACGTAAGACCAGAAACCATACAACTCCTGAACTAAATTCATTTAAGCTCCCAATCCACTCTGCAACACACCAAAATTGTAGGGTTTTTTTTTTTTAAGATTTTATTTATTTATTCAACAGAGAGAGGGTGCGAGAGAGCACAAGCAGTGGGGGGGAGTGGCAGAGGAAGAAGCAGGCTCTTTGCTGAGCAGGGAGCCAGACCAGGGGCTCCAACCCAGGACCCTGAGATCATGACCTGAGCTGGAGGCAGATACTTAGCTGACTCAGGCACCCAGTCATCCCAGAATTTTTAAGAATCTGAAGCACAAGGAGTGGCAATAGTAGGAATTTTAAAATGAAAATGATGGGGCACCTGGGTTGGTTCAGGTCATGGTCCTGGAGTCCCGGGATCTAGCTCCCTGCTCAGCGGGGAGTCTGCTTCTCCCTCTCCCTGCTCATGCTTGCTCTCTCTCAAATAAATAAAATCTTAAAAAAAAAAAAAAAAAGAAAAGAAAATGAAAATGATTATTGAACTCACCTCCTGGAGTTGTTGTGAGGCTTAAATGAAGTAGGACCCATAAAATTTTGACATGGCGACTGGTCCATAGTAAATGCTCAATAAATGGCATTTAGTGTTGGTAACATTATACATAAGGTAGGAAGAAAGAATGTAAAACCTGGATTTCTACGTTTCCTTTTCCTTCCTAATATACCTCAGGGAGGCTGAACATTAAAGGACACAAAATGGATGGGAGCATTACTTTATCAGGAGGTGAGAGCAGGTCCCACCACTGTTGTTCCAAACATAATCTTGAAGGGAGTTGAACAGAGAAGGAAAAGTAAGTACAGGCTGCCTGCACAAAGACAACCCCCCTGGCAAGCCTTAGGAAAGTCACAGCTAGAGGCACGTGGGGGCTGTGGTGGGGCCTTGGGTGGGAGAGGCCAGCAGCAATGTCTGTGCCAATTAGGTGCACCAAGCAGGAACAGAACAGTGAAAAGACCGCTTTGTTCAGGGGGGAGAAATGCTTGGTATAAGGTAGGGTGCGCGAACAGGCAGGGAGGGCAGTGGGGAGGCTGCTACTCTAATTCAGGGAGAGGCAGGAAAGGCTCCGACGGTGACCACCGGGTCAGAAAGACAAAGAGGAAGGAATGGAGAAGAAAGGGTATTGATGAGGTAGGATCATCAGTGTGTGTTCAAGCGATGAGACACGGGGAGGAAGGGAGAGGAGCCACTCCGGCTGCTTTACCAAATGTACAGGAAAGGAAGGTGAAGGGGGAAGAGAAGGAGTTGGGGACCTCCCCAGTACACACTGGATTCAAAAATGTGTATGTAGCAGGCGCAAGATCACACCCTGAACTCCATTCCCCCCACCTGAGCCCCTCCCCCACCCCCGAGTGACCAAGTCCCACCTCTCACTCTCCGACCACCTCCCCCTTCCCCCTCCCACAGGAGAACCTCCTCGCCCTCGTCTACGCTTCCGTTTGATCACCGACACCTCCCCCACTTTCTCTGTCAGCTTCATGGGCTTTCACCTTCACCACAACTCCGCCAGGGCCTGTCCCACCCCGCCACACCCCCGTGCGCGTGACATCCTTCCCTGGATAAACCTCGTTACCTGCCCCTCCCCCATGCCACCTGGAAGGCGCAGACCAGCACCATGACTGCCCAGTCTCACGTGTACAATTCTTTCATCACTGCAAGACCGATTTCTTATCCTTGCTTTACTGAGATGAGCCTGCCTCACATGCAATAAAACTATAACCATTTTAGGGGGCGCCTGGGTGGCTCAGTTGGTTAAGCGACTGCCTTCGGCTCCAGGTCATGATCCTGGAGTCCCAGGATTGAGTCCCTCATCGGGCTCCCTGCTCAGCGGAGGGTCTGCTTCTCCCTCTGACCCTCCCCCCCTCTCATGCTCGCTCTCTCTCTCAAATAAATAAATAAAATCTTAAAAACAAAACTATAACCATTTGAAAAAACAAAAACAAAACCACCAGTAACCGTATGTGTTACTCACTGGGCACATGCTGTGTGCCATGCCCTGCATTAAGCTCCGATCATTCCTTCATCTCCTCTTAACTGTTTGCACTGTTACTACTAATCCCCTCCTCAATTTACAGATAAAGGAATTGAGGTCGAGGGGCTCATACTGGGCCACAGATGAGCAAGCAACAGAGCTGGGGCTGAGAGCAGTTCAACGGAAATGCTTCTGCTGCAAACTCTCTCTTAACAAGAGAATATTAACACAACTTTTTTTTTTTTTTACTTCAGTTAAGCAGGATTTATTTTCGTTTTTAAGACAACCCTCCTGTAACAGGTAGGTTTATTCAATTCTCTTTTTAAAAAAATGGTGGCATTCTTTTAAAATATTCTTTCCAAAGCAGCAGTTACATAAATGGAATACTGGATTCAACTTAAAATTGTGGTTCCTACTTAACACTGTTCTGCATAGGATCATGATTAAAGATTAGGATATTCTTCACATTTCCAAGCAAAATCCAGTTTAAAAAGCTTGTTCTTTCCAAACCCCTAATAACAGCCATTTGAGAGTAAACCAGAGCATTACATCACCCCAATGAAGCTGCAGGTTTCATTACATGCACCAACAAATCTACATGGCTAGCCTCTGCATTCCACTTCTACAGAATTTATTTTACACCTATTATACCAAACAGCATTTTAAACACTGACATATAAACTCCCTAATAAGATAAAGCAAAGACAAAAGCGTTTATCTTATTAGAAACAAGATACGCCATCACTTAAAGTCTTCAAACATTATTGCACTTTAACTTTCATATCTGACAATGCATTCATGGAGCCGTGGCCTTGGAAAGGGTCACAAGTTCCACCACACTATTGGTGGTTCTCGCCGTGCGGCACGGAGAAGACATAATACTCTCCAGCTCCACCGTGGCCACTAATGTAAGTAATGTTTGTAAAATTCTTACCTAATAAAGTAACACAACCCTTGACACACACAGAATACCTGCTGCATGTTAAAAATACACCTGCTGGAGGCGCCTGGGTGGCTTCCAACTTGAAGCATACAGCTCATGATTTTGGCTCAGGTCAATATCCCAGGGTCTTTAGATCGAGACCCACGTCGGGCACCGTGCTGGGAGCAGAGCCTGCTTAAGATGGTCTCTCTCTCCCTCTCCCTCTGCCCCTCCCCCACGCTCTCGCCAGCATTCACAGGCTCTCTCTCTTTGAAAACAAAACAAAACACGTGCTCTGCATCTTTTTTTAATTATGTTCAGTTAGCCACTGCATTCATTAGTTTTTGATGTAGTATTCAATGACTCATTAGTTACGTATAACACCCAGTGCTCATCACAGCATGTGCCCTCCTTAATACCCATCACCCTGTTACCCCCTCCCCTCTGAACCCTCAGTTTGTTTCCCAGGGTCCACAGTCTCTCATGGTTTGTCTCCCTCTCTGATTTCTCCCCCTTTGGATTTTCCCTCCCTCCCCCTATGGTCCTCCATGCTATTGCTTATGTTCCACATATGAATGAAAGAAACCATATGATAATTGTATTTCTCTGCTTGACTTGTTTCACTTAGCATAATCCCCTCCTTTCTGATGGCTGAATAATATTCCATTGTATACATGAACTACATCTTCTTTATCCATTCATCTGTTGAAGGGCATCTTGGCTCCTTCCACAGTTTGGCTATTGCGAACATTGCTGCTATGAACATTGGGGTGCGTGTGCCCCTTCTTTTCACTACACCTGTATCTTTGGGGTAAATACCTAGTAGTGCAATTGCTGGGTCGTATGGTAGCTCTTGTTCAACTCTTTGAGGAACCTCCATACTGTTTTCCAGAGTGGTTGCACCAGCTTGCATTCCCACCAACAGTGTAGGAGGGTTCCCCTTTCTCTGCATGCCCACCAACATCTGTTGTTTCCCGCTTTGTTAATTTTTGCCATTCTAACTGGTGTGAGGTGGTATCTCATTGTGGTTTTGATTTGTTGTTCCCTCATGGCTAGTGATGTTGAGCATTTTTTCATGTGTCTGTTGGCCATTTGTGTGTCTTCTTCGGAGCAGTGTCTGTTCATGTCTTCTGCATCTTTGGTTGCTCAGTCTGGCGGCCTTACCAGGATACCTCCCAACCTCCCAGCATCCAACATCTAAGAGCTTTGTTTTCCGTTGCCTGCCCGCCCCTGTTGCTCCTGTCGGGTGGCCGGCCTCCCCGACCTCTCTGCAGAGTCAAAAATGCCTAAAAGTTACACATTCGGTGGGGAAGTCCTTGGCAGTAACTGAGGGGTTTAGGAGTGTGAACACCCAGGCCCCTTGCCTTGGCTGGTGACACACTCTGGGGTCCCAGTCACGTCTAGCATCCCCCTGGTCCAGGATCAGGCTAGGGCTGCCCTCCAGAGGAGTTTGAAATCCCACTCGAAGTGGTTTCTTCCCCTTCCTTATTAACCTTCCCTCACTCCTTTACCAGTTTCTCCTGGGAATGTGCCCCTCGTAAATTAGTTACACCTGAATTTGTGTCTCAGGATTTGCTTCTGGGGAATTAACCTAAGATATCATTCCAACCCGCACCCTGCCCAGATCACAGCACGTGCCCTGGCTTAGCAGGTAATCTAACCATATGGGCATAGCCTTTATTTGGGGTGATAGTGAGCAGCTGTGAATGAGGGGCCCAGGTGATGGGTGGAGGCAGACTCACACAAAGGCTCAGACTCACTCACCAGGCCCCAGTTTATCAAACTCACACAGGGCCCATCAGCATTACTTGTTTATGAGTCCCATTTAATAGCCAGTCTCTAGTTAGAAATGTGGATGGAAGAGAACCTATATTCGGATCCCATCAGCCCTACAAGTACTATCCTGCTTCCCCGCCCACAACACGAGCTGACTCCTGACCCCAAGGCCCTCCACCTGGAAACAGCCTGCCCCTAAGTAAATAGTGTAAAACCCCCATTTTCTTCCGGGTTCCATTTTCAAGATGTTGGACTCCACAGCAGTTCCTACTTAGATGCCAGTTGGGTATTTTCAGTTAGAACACTCAGGCAGAGATACTCTATACTCTAGCACTAGAGGTGCAGTATCCAAGGCCAAGGAGTTTCTCAGGAACCTATGAAAACATACGCATCCTTAGAAAAACAATTATTGGCTGAAGCCAAGAAAAGAGCATTGCTAAGTTGAAATTTAAGGATATTTAAGTAAGTGGTTATAAAACAAAATAACTTCATTATTTTAGAAGTTATAAAAATGTTATGGTGGTAAAAATTTTGCAAATTAGATTAGAATAGATAGATTTGCTCAAGTCATAAGAATCCCTATAGATACAGGACAATTGCTGAGAAATGTAATCATAAAATTGTTACATATAGTCAAATAATTTCAAAAACGAAACAAAAATCCTTACAAAATTTTTATGGAAAAAATATAATTAATGTGAATTGTGGAAACTTCAACGTATTTGACAGTATGTGGCCTCGCTAAGGTCTATGAAAGCCCTTAAGGGGGCCCAGGTTTTAGCACATTTATCATCTCCAACCAACACGCCCCAAATGCTGAACCAAATTCTGGCAGACCAGCCAGAAATCAACCTATTCTTCATCGTGTTGCAGGGGATGGTACATTTGACCAATCTAATCTGAGGGGGCCAGCCGGAGCCTCCAAGTGCAGACAAGGTTGCACACGGCAGACTTTGCCAGGGGCTTGGCAGCGCTGTGGTCTGTTGGGAGGAGCAGATGCTTCTGTGGCACCCATGCCCTCCAGGAAGGACAAGGGGCCTAGGTCATCCCAGGAGATGCAACAGAGCAAACCCTGAGATCTGTGGTCCCACACCCAGCTGGCTCAAAGGCAAAACCAGGTTAAAATGGACACTGGCTATAGGGGGGAAGCCAGAGGATAGAGGATAGCCCATTTTGTTGCTGTTGTAAAAAAAAAAAAAATGGAATGAATGTGTCATGGGGTGATTTTCTGTGACATGATCAGGTGTACTGAGGGGGCCAGCTGGGGTCACAAGGAGCATCATGGGAATAGGGAGGGACACCGGAGCCTTACTGGAAGCTGATCGAACCTCAGGAGCAAGCCTGCCAAGGAATGGGGAGGAATGGCCGCCCTCATAACCCCAGCTGATGTTCCAGTTAGAGGATGGCTCCCTGAGGGTATTGTCACAGAGCGCAAGATGGCTGAGGGCGTGGGAGCAGGACACATCAAACTGAAGGTAACACCAGCACAAGTACGTAACTTTAAAAGAGGGAACGAGCCCACGGAACTACAGTGTAGGATCACACTATTCGGGTTCATGCCCTGAAAAACCCCCCTGTCCCACACAGCTGGGCACTCTAACCACAGCCCCGGCTCCACACAGGCCCTCAGGAGCTGGGGACACACCTGGGCAGGAGCGAGAAGCCGGTAGCCACATAACCCTAGAAAAGAGGGCTTTGTTGCCTGGGTTCTGTAGCCTTGATGGTGAGAATAAGCCAGAGGATCCCTGCTTTGTTATTGGGCCTCTGTCCTAATCCCACCAGAGTGTGGCCTGGGGGCGCTAGGGTGCCGGGGTGCAAATGCCCCAGAGCCTTCACCATCGGTCATTTCCTCCCAGGCCGCTACATGTGATACGCCCCGCTCTCCCCTGCAACCACAGGCTGAGCCATGGACAGAGCCAGCAGGCAGCCAGAGGGAGATGAAGATCAGGGGCACACTCTGTTCTCTCATAACATGGGAGTGACCTGAGCATGTTTAGAAGCTGATGGGAAGGAATCAAGGGGGAGACATTGAAAGTACAAGAGAGCCGGAGGGAGGGATTTGCGCGAGCAGGGCTACCTCCACCTCTGGAGACCTTCCCAGAAGTCTGGCCTGAAGGAGAGAAGAGACAGGGGCTGGCGCATCCTCCGTGAAATTGGGAAACACGTCATCTACTGAGAACAGTGAGGGGAAACCCTGAGGGAACTTGAGGAGCTGGGAGTTTGAAAATGCTGCCAAGAGGAATCAAATAGAGAGTGAGAACTGCGGTGAGAGGCAGGCCCAGCTGAATCCCTGGTGGGGTAATTCCTACTCATTCCTGCTCTCCTGTAGCTCTTGTGTGTGTCCCCTAACCAAGAGACTCCCTCGATCTCTAACAAAGTTGGATATTTACATTTTGAAGTCCCATTTTTTAAACACCTGAGTCGGGGCGCCTGGGTGGCTCAGCTGGTTAAGCGTCTGCCTTCAGCTCAGGTCATGATCCGGGGTCCTAGGATTGAGCCCCACGTCGGGCTCCCTGCTCAGGAGGGAGTCTGCTTCTCCCTTTGCCCTTGCCCCTCTCCTTCCCTCCCTGCTCTCTCTCTCTGTCAAATAAATAAATAAAATCTTAAAAAAAGAAAAACACACATACCTGAGTGGGTAAAACTTTAAAACAGAAGTATAGCTTTACATGAAAATGTTATTATAGCTTTATTACCTGAAAGACTGAAATACAAATGCATTTATAGTAAAGCATTTTAAAGGCTGTTCTCATTATACTAAAACCCTGTTTTCATACTCTGCTTAGGAGGATAGAACTGCCAGGCACATGCATTACATACTGTAATGATTTATGAACAATATGTGGAAAAGACAGCATGCACAGCCTACAAAGAGTGGTTCTCTCGGTGCACAGGTCCCATCTTCTGCATTACTATATGATTACTATGTGATGACTATATGACTACTATAATCATTCAGAACATTCCGCACATCCATTCTGATTTGCACATTTTGACTTCTTTTTCAAAGTCCAGGCCTCAGGCTACTTTCCTGTCATTTTACCCCACACATACAGTGAAGTTGGGTAGGACAGAGAATCCAGCTCCCCAAAATGAAAGCAGCAGTAGGTGCACCTAGATTCCCTTGAATAACCATCTGAGGCATGTGGCTGCTGGCTTTGTGCTCTTGTGGGCTTCCTCCCCTTGCCCTTCTCCCACACCGTTCTCCGCAGCAAGGGGCAGGCATGTCCAGGCTTTTGCCAACGTGGACTGGGGCTGTTTGTGCTTCTGAGCAAACTCTCTCCCTGCTGACCCCAAGGTCTAGTAAAAGCTGCAGAGAGATAAGAACTGCTAATGATGTGTCATACGCGGTCCAGATACCCTCCACCCAAAAGTGCAAGACACAGGTAATGCCACATACGATAATCACAAAAAGACCTTGTCACTAACACAAAACACATCAATGTGAAATTTCTTTTTAAATGCCCTACAAAACCCACATATTTTAAATAGTCAAACAAATGACAAAGTCAACCAGTTGTTGTAAAGTTTGGCTGAGGGCCTCTAATGTTTAGCAGCTCACCTGCTCTCTCAATGCCCCAGTGGCTTGGAGGTAGAACATTCTGTATTGTCAATAGGTGGACATGTGGACTATAAAATACACATGGGAAAGGTTTGCCTTCACAGTGACTTAAGCAACACAAAAACTATGAAGTGTCTTTAACCATAGCCAATAAGGTGACAAAATTCAGTTTACAGCAGTAAACAGTTGATTATCATTAGCAAGGACAAAAGAGGCCCCACACACCCCTAGTGATACCGCAAATCATTGTAACCTTTTTTGAGGACAGAGTTGTGTGATATGTGACAACGACTATAAAAGTTTGACCCAGCAATTCCACCTTTAGAAAAAGCCCCCAAGGAGTTAGGACAAAGGTGGGAAAAGAAAATGTTGTACAAAGAACAACATTTATTGAAGTTGCTCTCTATACAAAGAGGACATTTAAAACAATCCTATCAACTAAGGGGCCTTAGCAAAACATAATATGCAGGTACACCATGGAGTTCTGAGCGTCCATTCAAAATGCTACCACGATGAACTTTGTTCGTGCATGAAACTTTAAACGTGAAATAGTAAGTGAAAGTGAAAGTAAAATACAATAGAATCAATATATAACATGCAATGAGATAAACATGTATATTAGTACACACAGATCATATAAGGGACTAAAAATGATCCAGATAATTGGTATTTAGAGACTTTTGTTTTTGGTGGTGTTGTTGTTAGAGTCCACAACAAATTTTAAATTTACAAAAAAAAAAAAAAGAACACCTGTGAACGATGAGTAGGACCCGCAGACGTAGCTCAGCCAGGATTTCTAAATCTCAATACTACTGAGGTTTGGGGCCAGATAATCCATTGTTGTGGGGGCTATTTGGTGCATTGCAGGGTCACTACCAGCATTGCTGGCTTCTACCCACTAGACGCCAGCAGCACCCTCCCAAAACTACCTCCAGGCAGTGCCAAATGTCGAGGTAGGGGACAAAGTAAGCTCTATCAAGAACCACTGGAGGGGCACCGGGTAGCTCAGTTGGTTAAGGGATGGAGCCCCACGTTGGGCTCAGTGGGCAGCCTGCTTCTCTCTCCCTCTGCTGTTCCCCATGCTTGTGCCTCTCTCTCAAATAAATAAAATATTTTTTTTAAAAAATCTTAAAAAAAAAAAAAGAACCATTGGAGTAAGTGATAACCAACCATCAACGCTCTACCTTAGCTATGGGCAGTTGTGAGGCCTGGGGCGGGGAGCCAGTGTGTGCCCTTCCTACAGAAGCTGTTCCTACTCAGTTAGAAATCCAGAATGACCATAACCTAACTTTTTCTTTCTTTAGCAGCTAATTCAAAGTTAAAACACTTCGTGGGCCAACACTGTGCAGTCTGAGCCTCGGTCTACGGGCTACCCAGACGTGAGCGAACTTTTTCTGCACAGGGCCAGGTGGTGAACATTTTAGGCTTTGTGGGAGAAATTCTCTCTCACAACTAGTCAGTTGTGGGAGGAAAGCCAAGGGATGATACGTAAACAACGGGCGTGGCTCTTTTCCTATTAAGCTTCATTTACAGACACTGAAATTAGAATTCCATAGAGTTTTCACATGTCATTAAACATGATTCTCCCTTTGATTTTGTTATCCAGCCTTTACAAATACCAACAGCATTTCTGGGTCATGGGCCTTGGAAAAAAACATGGCGCAGATTTAGCCCGAGGGCCAATGTGCTAGGGGTGTGCCAGGAGAGGGCGCTAGAACCCCCTCGGGGTGATGGGGCAGCCAGGCACAGGCTTTTCCCACACAGAAGGGGGAACAGCAGTGGGCATCCTGGGACACACACAGGATGCCTCTCAGTTCCCAACAACTTCTCCCCATCTCCTGCCTCTTTTCAAAACTCAGCTTCCCCTCCCCACCACCCCCCCGCGGCCCACCCGCACCATAGTCTTTGTACTGGGTGTGGTTTACTGCTGCCTCCTGAGAAACCACAAGAGTATCACCTTTTGTTCTTTTCCAGACACAGATTGGCTTTTCTGCCATTTTAAATTTTCTGGTATTATTAGAAGGGCCATTAATAAGGCACCGACAAAGCTGCTTACACGATTCCCAGAGCCCCAGAAAACTTCACTGGGGATGTTGTCAGTTTTTAATGAACTTACCAAAACACAAGTTTTCCTGTTTGTGTTCTGTCTGTTTGACATAACAGAGAAAATGTAGATGGCTTTTTCAGACCACAGAGGCAGCCCAGGATGCTGTGAGTGGGAACGGTTTGAGACTCAATCCCAGGAAAGAAAGGCCACCGTGGCCTCGTAGCTTTCAGGCCTGTGTCCTGTCAATGTGCTCTGGAGAGAGCAGTGTGTGGCCCGCTGAAGGAGCTTCAGGGGTCCTGCTCCCCTTACTGGCAGGAAACACTGACTCCTAGGACCTACCTCGGGCCACCTAGGACACAACACAGAGCCCCAGTGTCCTTAGCCCTCAAGGCAGAAAAGTCAGTTGAAAAATGAGAAAAGGAGGCTAGTGGGAAAGGAAGAAGAAATGAAGAGAAAAGAAAGAAGAAAACATTGAATTTAAATAAAATTAAACTAAAAAAAAAAAGGGAGTATTAAAAAGCTGAGAAGCTGCTGGTAGAGGCAGGAAGGCCAAAGACAGGAGGCAAGGAGGGAGGAAGGGACGAAGCAGAGGAGGGGCCAGGAGTGTGGCATTTGCCAGCTGTCCACCAGAAGACACCTCAGGCTTTAACGAATGCTTAAGGGAGGAGGAGCAGGGGGGAAGGGCTTCACCTCTGAGACCCACTCAGAGGAGCCGTCTGGGACCCCTCCTCTCTCCTCAGACATCTCATTCTTGGGTTTTAGGTTCGAAAGCCTCATCCAGGCGTAAAACAGATAAGACTGGGGGAACTCATTCCAGGCACTCCTCTCCCCCTCCGCTTCACCCCTACAGAATTTGAGAAGATCCCTCAGCGGGAGTGGGCAGATGGCCACAGGAAAGAGAACAGCTGTGCAGTACAAGGCTAGCGCCTCCCTGTAAGTTCACAAGTCCAAAGGCACAAGTGGAAAGGGCCCCATCCGGAACTCCGGGACAGGGGGCTCATAGAAGTGCCTGAGTCACCACAGTTGGGCTGGGGAAGACAGGGCAGAGGGAGCCTACCACAGCTGGATCCAGGGTACCCCTTCGGTTGGGCTCCATTCTACTCCCAGGACAAAGGGGCAGGTTCCCCAGTGCCCTGCCCCAGGCCTCCCTCATTCCTTGCCTTCTCAGTGGTCACTGTTCTGTGCACTAGGCGTGAAGAATTCGGGGCGGGGCGGGAGATCACTGTGTGTGGGAAGGTGCTGCAGACACTGGAGGTTTCACCGGGAGAAAGCTCTGGGAGAACAACTCCGCCTGCTTGTGCCCGAGGTAAGGAGGCAGCAACTGGCTGAGGAAAGCGGCAGGTGACCCGACAGGTGGGGCCACAGGCACGTCTCTAGACCAGAGTTTGGCAGACACCAGATGGGAGAGAAAACCCTGCTGCCCCTCTGAACACCCTGTGGCACTCACAATCAGCCCCAGGGTGGACGGGGGAGTCAGAATCCTGAATGTGACTGAGTTACACACCCAAAGACACTCAGAAACCACCAAACTGGTTACCTCAAAATATCCAGGGCTTGGGCCAGAAATTGATTTCAGTTATAATTCCAGAACCCTGGACAGTAAAGTGATAATTTTGCACACCTGAACTGGGGGCTTGTGACGTTCATGTCTGCTACCCAAGTACTTACTTCTCAAGCTCTCCTATGAAAAAATACCGTCAGCCTTTCTGGCTGGTAAATGCCAGGTTCACAGCACCTCGGCCGCTCGCTTGCCGCCTGGCCTCACCCGATCTCACCAGGCTCTCAGCCACCTCCACCAACAGGCAGATGAGTCAAAGCCACACCCTAGGAAGTCATCTGGCATCACTGTGGTCAGGATGCGAGGTCTTGGTAACTGAATCCTGCCCTTGACTGTAGTAAGCTCTGTGTTCGGCTGAGGCAAAGGAGAGAGGAGTCCTGGTGTCAGAGTGTTTCCACAGCCTACTCAGGTCGTTCTGGGAAGAGGCCTTGGAAGGTTGTGCTCAGGAAGCATTCCCAGGCTCTGAGGCTGCGTGAGTGGCCAGAGTCCCTGGCTAAAAGCAGGGCAGTGTTTGGTGCTTTCCTGCTCCCAGGCTTGGGTGCAAGATAAAGCGGCAGCAAAGGCCTCTGGGAATTGTTTCCAGGGCTGGGCAATGTGAAGACTGGGGTGGACCTTCTGGCCCAGCCTAGAGTCCACTCCCCAGTGCCCTGCTGAGACCTCCCCACATTCCTTGATTTACCAGCAGCCAGTGTGCTGTGAACTAGGGGCAAGAATCCTGGGTGGAGGTACAGCTGAGGACACTTGAGATTTATGAGGTAAGGAGAAGCCTCAGGCAGGCACACCATCAGGAAGGCCTCTCCACTTCCCCTGCCTCTATACAGAGGGAAAAACAAAATCACGAAAGTGAGATTTCAGTGCAGCCTTGGAGGTAGAGCCCAGACCCCAAGGGAGATCAAGGTATAGGGAGAGACTCTCACCTCCTACCAGACCCCTGTCCTCTAGTAGTGGGGAGTCTGCCAGAACTCTGAGGAGTAGCTTCACCAAAAGCTGTGACAATGACTTAATTCCTAGAAGGCCAGACATATCCACCTTAGGGGCCCCACTGTCCCTTAAAGTCAATGTCAGAGGCCTCAGTGTGAAATTGAAAAAAAATAAATACATAAACTGCTTTTCCTGGGCAACGTGCTCAGACATATGACCATCCCTTCTTCTCAGGCAAGTTACACGTTTGTGCCAACCAAACTCAACAAGCCACTCAGGGGTGTGTGAGAGATTCTCTAACACAAGCAAGGGTGGGGAGACAGCCAAGGAAGCTCTTCTGGCCAAGTCATGATATATGCTCTCTGCAGGAGTCACCCAAACTGAGACCCAGAGGGATTTGAGCCACAGCAACAACTAAACTTCTCTTTTGGCTTCGTCTTGAGGTTTTTCAGATGTGACAAATTCTCTGGTTGTCACTGAATTTTTCAAGTATGGATTTGGTTCTCCTTCCTCACAGAGATGCTCTGGCCCTAAACTCGGAACAGAAGAGAGAGGTTGCTCTTTGGTTTCTGAGCATGTCCCTTCGAATATTCTAGAGCACAGCTGTTGGGATTTTCTCTGTGGAATCTCGGTTGAAATGGGAGAACGATAAGGCCAATATGGAGAAGTCATATACTCATTCTTTTCCTCTCTCAAAATGTTTTCCTGACCGTTTCCAAGTTCCTCTGGGGAAACCTCTTCCAAAAAATTCTCAAAGTTCACCACCAACTTGTCAATAAAGTCACTGGGGGCCGAGTACGGTTTTAGAACCCTGTCTTCTTCCATGTTCACAGGGTCATCAAACTCCTTCAGATTTAGCTTATCCTGAAAAAGAGAAAGGGATACCTCCAATGATCATTTGGGAGCTTCACATGAGGTAGTCAAAAGCTTATTAGACTTGGAATAACCAATGTCTCACCTCTTGACCAGCCCCCCACATTCCTTCCAGAGACCTGAAGTGATGGCCAGTCACCTCCACATGCCCTTCCATAGGAGGTTGGCAAGACTGGCCCATTTCCTGAGAAACGGCACATGGTATTCAAACAACTTTTTTTCCTCTAGAGAGCTCAAGGCTATTTTCCACACGATCGTAAGCTCACAAAACCCCCTTTGAGATGGGAGCATCAAAATTAGAACTCTCACATAAGATGAAAAACCACAATCATGAAGACAAGTGACTTGCCCAACATCACCAGAAAATCAAAGATGGCCACCTGGGCAGAGGCAGTATCTTTGTCATCTTTGTGTCCCCAGAGCCTAGCTCACTACTTGGCATTCAGTGAGTGATTACTATTATGT
The DNA here is from genome assembly GCF_002201575.2 of Neomonachus schauinslandi. Lineage (NCBI taxonomy): Eukaryota > Metazoa > Chordata > Mammalia > Carnivora > Phocidae > Neomonachus > Neomonachus schauinslandi. The sequence goes on along the minus strand of NC_058409.1, from coordinate 38,727,050 downwards.
GCTGTCGAGGACAGCCCTATATTATTCAAAAAGCATTTTAGACATCAGACAATACTGCCTATAAACTCATTTACTCTTATAACAACTTTTAATAAGTAGCAAATAGGGTAACACAGAGCTGATAAAGGAGAGAAGAAAATAGAAATAACACAAATAACAAGAATTAAAATAAATAAAAATGTCTGCATTTAAAAAAGACTTCTGAGTTGAAACAAGCAAGGGCTAGTACTAAAAATCCCTGCATCAAGAAATACTAGAAACAGTCTTTCAATAATAAAAACTTAAAAGTTATATTTGATCGGGCTTATTTTTACTTCGCTAAGAAATTATACCTTAAAAATTGCAAAAACAGTTTTCAATTTAAACTTATGAAAAAGGAAGTTTTCTACTTATGGATAACTCACTAAAAAACCTTATTACCACTTAAAGTCTGACTATAACTTCCCCAATCTGAGAAAAACAACTGGAGGCAGCCCTGTCAGCCTGTGGACAGCTATGTACGTCAACATCCCCTCACGGTCTCCGGTGGTCTCTAGACTAACTTGCTCTTGACTGCTTTTTAAATGGCCTTGAATCTTATAGACAGGCTATCTATTGCTCCCTAACTAGACAGTCAGGTCCTTGAGGGTAGGGCCAGTGTCCTTCAGTGGCATCCCTTATAGGACCAGTTCCATGCCCAGCACACACTGGGTCCTCTGAGCCTCGTGAAGTCCTTTCTGCTGGTTCAAGAGGACGGGGGCCAAAGTCGTTCCAAGAAGGCTCATTCCACCTGTCCTGCCAGCCCTGGGACTTTTTAACCTCAAGTTCTATTGTTGTGAACACTGACAAATCTCAGCCCAGGACTCCTCCCCACCTCCATCGCCCTTCCTTGTCTTCTGCAACCAACCTGCTCAATGATTTCCTTAACAAAAGCAGAAGTATTTACCTTGAAATCATCTCCACGCCATGTAGCTATGCTGCTTTCAGCAGGGTTGGGGACATCAGGCCAACATAAGTGCTTCAATTTGCTAATAAGAGATAAGATTTTAAAACAGGAAGTAAGTTCAAGAAGTATGTTACTTACACTGCATGGCTCCACCAGAAGAGTGGAGCTTTGCTACAGGGAATAAATAAGGGCAAGCTTCTGACCTCCTGACGGAAGCCGGGAACACATAGTCTGGAGAGTGAAATTACAAGTCATCAATGGGATGTGATGGAAAGACACTTTTCTTACCCTCTCCTGCCCCTGCATCCCCACCCCGAGACCTGATGTTGGAAACCACACCATCACAGAACCATGTCTTCGAGATTTATTCTCCAGGAAGGGTAACGCTCTAAGCCTGATACGATACCCACACTTTAGTGCAGTGATTCTCAAAGTGTGGTCCCAATCAGCAGCAGTCCCAATCTTCACCCTCACCTGGGAGCCTGTTAGACATGCAAAATGTACAAGAGTTTGGCTGGTGGCTTGGTTTCTACCTATGGTTGGGAAATGAGGTTGACATTCACTTCACTAGAACTAAGCATAGCTGCTTGGCAGAGAAGGCCCTCAACTGTGCAATTCCGGAGAGAGAGGTCTACCGGGGAGGGAGCCCTTGACCAGCAGGGTAGCATGAAGCTCTCTGGGGAGAGAAAGCACAAGACCCTGAGACAAGCTTCCTTTCCCACAGTGGCCCGGGCATGCAGGACAAATGTCCCCACAGCCAGCCCTCCAACACTGCTCCATGAACAAGGAACAAGTCTATGCTGGGCGTACCGCTGGCCAGTGCTCTAATTCCGTGGGTACGTTCCCTCTCTACCCAGGAGAGAAGCAAGTGGCCTGAGGCCTCCTGCTGCTGCCAGACACTGAGAGAAACGACGTTCTCCCTAACGTTAGAGGCAGATGCCAAATACGGAAGATAAAGCCTATGGGGCGGCTGGTAATCCCCTGGCATAAGCCTAGTACGTGGGCTGTGGGGAGTGAAAGTCCTCTTGTTTGGTCAGTTCTGATGAGCGGGGTATGGCATATAAATAAACAAATAAACTCAGTCAATATGTACCAAATTAATAAATGAATAAACACCCCCTTAATAAGAGAGGGCCCTCTCCACCCACGATGCCTTCCACCCATTTCAATCCCTGCTTTTGAGGGTACATGCCGTTGCCTATAAACTCACTTGGGTTTTTTGAGACCATATGCCACTGTCAGCATGATGAGAATGAGAAGACCACCTCCAACCAAAGAAGTTATAAATAAAATCTCAAGGACACCTTTGGGAAGAGGAGAACAAAAGTCAGTAAAAGGATGAGCTCCTCACTTTCTTGACAAAAATTAAAGATTAATTTTTTTTCTTCCAGGACTTGCAGCAACACGTTCCTTATGAGTTCTCTTTCAGTTCAATTAAAATGTATTCATAAAAAGAAATGGCATTTGTGGCTCCTCATCCAGTTCTCTTCTGCCTGAATAATAGTGATATTGTAATAATAATAGATCCAGACTGGTCAACAATTATGTTCACCAGGTTCATTCTCCAACTTCGTTCCTTTAGCACATATTTATTGAGCACGGCCCATTTTCCAAACACTATTCTGGGTAATAAAACAAACAGCAATAAGGAAGAAATACAAGATCCCTACTAGCATGGAGCCTACACTCTGGTAGAAAGATTCAGACAATAAAGAAACATTATTTCAGATATAACAGGATGATAGAGTGTGTTTAGGTAAGACACTTAGTAACTTTACCTATCGGCAGAGGAAGACTTCTCTGAGAGGTGAAATCTGAGCTAATGTTAATAATGAGAAGAAACCACTCATGCAAAAATATGGAGAAAGCATTCCTGGCAGAAGAAACAGCAGATGCAAGTCTTGAAGCAGGAAGAAGTTAGCACAGATAGAATCAGAACACGGAAGGAGATGAGGTCAGTAAACCCCAGCTCACGAAGGACCCTGAAAGCAATGGGTAGGAATTTGTATTTTATTTAACACAAAACAGAAGCCACTGGGGGTTTCAAGCAGGGGGCTAGGGTTTTAAACTCTGACTGCAGTGTGGAGAATAGACTGCAGAGGAACAAAGACAGAAGCAGGGAGATCTGTAATCTGCAGACAAGTGTGAGAAATATTGAGGCTCCAAGGCAGGCTTTTGCCTTAAATTTGACCCATGGAGAAAATTCTAGTAGATGATGCAATCTGTGCCTAGTGCTATGAAAATACAATATGGGGGCACCTGGCTGGCTAAGCTGTTAAGCGTCTGCCTTCGGCTCAGGTCATGATCCCAGGGTCCTGGGATCGAGCCCTGCATCGGGCTCCCTGCTCACCGGGGAGCCTGCTTCTCCCTCTCCCACTCCCCCTGCTTGTGTTCCCTCTCTAGCTGTCTCCCTCTCTGTCAAATAAATAAATAAAATCTTAAAAAAAAAAAAAAAAAAGAAAATATGATTTTAAAAGATTCTACAGAACAATATCAAAAAGAACTCCAAAAAGGCAGTATTAGTCCATAAAAACAGAACATATTTTCTATATGGAAACACATGCTATATTCACATTTTCCAGAGCCATAAAGATATTTTTATTCTTTTCAAAATGTGATGAGCAAGAGGCTTTCAAGAGTACTTAAACCAGGGGTGTCTGGATGGCTCAGTGGGTTGGGCATCTTGATTTTGGCTCCGGTCTCAGGGTCATGAGGTTGAGCCCCGCATTGGGCTCCACACTGAGCGTGGAGCCTGCTTAAAATTCTCTCTCTCGGGGCGCCTGGGTGGCTCAGTCGTTAAGCGTCTGCCTTCGGCTCGGGTCGTGATCCCAGGGTCCTGGGATCGAGCCCCGCATTGGGCTCCCTGCTCGGTGGGGGGCCTGCTTCTCCCTCTCCCATTCCCCCTGCTTGTGTTCCCTCTCTCGCTGTGTCTCTCTCTGTCAAATAAATAAATAAAAATCTTAAAAAAAAAAAAAATTCTCTCTCTCCTTCTCCCTCTGCCCCTCCCCACTCTCTGCTCACACACTCTCTCTCTCTAAAAAAAAAAGAGAGAGAGAGAATACTTAAACCAGAATATTTTTAACTTTTACTGTAAAAATTGGCAATGTCTCCTTACTTTTAATATAAATAATTCTTTTTTTTTCTTCTAATATAAATAATTCTTAAAACAGTTCTAGTATATCTTTAAAATCAAATCTCTGCCCCTCAAGGACTTGAGAAAATTTACATATTTCTGTTTCTCCCATTCCCCTTCTCTCTTTCTTCTTCATCTCTCCTCTCATTCTATCTTCTTTTCCTCTTGAATATTTCCCATAACCATCATACAACACTATATTGTATTTTATATTTTGTTATTAAATTTTTCTTGCTATTTTTTAATGTAAAAACTGGTAAGTAGAACATATTGGGTACTTTTTTGCTCTAAAATCTCCACAAATGATGGAAGTAAAGTTCCTTCCTGTGGACAATGGTACTTGTTCTACCAAGGTTTTCCCTCCAAGGCCCCACTATGTAGTAACCACTGAAACACAGAAACTGGTGACTATGAACTTGGGGACAGCTTTGCAGCAGGGGCTGGTTTGTACTGAAAATGAAGTTGGAATTAACTTGAACCCTTTTCCTCAAGATGACATGGGACTACCCATGAAGAAAGAGCAAAATGACCAGTCTTTTCAAATTTAGTTCTCAATGTATTTGCTCTCCCTACTCTCTCCTCACTTCCTACTTCTTCCCACTTATGTACTTCTCTTTCATTAGGCTTCCCCTGCCTTTGGCAAACATCATCTCTAACTGGCCTAAGGGAAATGCCAAGAAGACTTATCCAAGGCATAAAGGAAATACTCACTAACTGATAATGTCTTGAAGTTTATCTTGGTGCCGTTGGTTCCCCCAGCCCTGGTGCTGGCCATGACTTGAAGAGTATAAGAGGTCTTTCGTGTCAGGGACTCTAGGCCATACTGCAGGATGTTGGAGTTGACTGTCTTGGCTAAAGGAAAAATACAGAAGTCAAACATGATAGCCAAGCCCAAGTAAAAATTGTGCTTTAGGAAGAGTGAAATAAGAGGGACTGGGACCTGTACCTCCAGGTCAGCCAATCTAATACCCCAATCCTTCTATCCATGGTCTGCTTAAAATTAGGCTATAAAGATATATCAAAGACCTAAACATAAGAGCTAACACTATAAAATTCTTAGAAGACAACATAGGGTAAATGGTGGCCCTGAACTTGGCAGTGGTTTCTTAGATATGATACCAAATACACAAGCAACAAAAGAAAACAGATTAATCCGGACTTCACCAAAATTAAAAGCTTTTGTGCATCAAAAGACATTATCCAGAGAGTGAAAAGACAATCCACAGAAAGGGAAAAAATATTTGCAAATCATATATTTTATAAGGAACTTCTATCCAGAATATAGATAGATATATAACTCTTATGACTCAATAACTGAAAGACAAACAACCCAATTTAAAAATGAGCAAAGAAATTGAGCAGACTTTCTCAAAGAAGATATACAAATGGCCAATAAGCACGTGCAAAGATGCTCAACATCATTAGTTATTAAAGATATACAAAACAAAACCACATTGAGAAACCATTTCACACCCATTAGGATAGTTATAATAATTTTTTTAACAGAAAATAAGTGTTGGTAAGAATGTGGAGAAATTGTAACTCTCATCCATTGCTGGTGGGCATGTAACATGGGGCAGCCACTATGGAAAACAGTTGGGTGGTTTCTCAAAAAGTTAAACTAGAATTATCATATAGGCCAGCAATTCCACTCCTAGGTATAGGCCCCAGAGAATTAAAAGCAGAAACTCAAAGAGTATTTGCATACCCACGTTCACAGCAGCATTAATTACAGTAGCCAAAAAGTGGAAACAACCCAAATGCCCATCAACTGATGAATGGATAAACAAAATGCAGACTATCCATAGAATAGAATATTCTTCAGCTATAAAAAGGAATGAGATATTATTATAATCTACAAGATGGATAAACTTTGAAAACACAATGCTAAGTAAAAGAAGCCAGATACAAAAAGCCTCATATTGTATGATTCCATTTATATGAGATAGCCAGAATATGTAAATCCAAAAGATGGAAAGCAATTTTGTGGTTTCTAGGGACTGTGGGAAGAAGACAATGAGAAGAGATGATTAATGGGTACAGGTTTTCTATTTGGGGTGGAAACAGGTAGAGATGATGGTCGCACAACATTACTGATCTACTCAATGCCACTAAATTGTACATTGTTCAATGTTTTAAGTGGTAAATTTTATGTTTTATGTATTTTACCATAACAACAAAAAAAAGTTAGCCTAAATAGGAATCCAAGCCTAGCCCAGAATTTAGGATGTCAGTAGATACTGTGGATTCAAGACAAAAGTATGACTTGGCAGTGGGCAACAGGAGTCAGGGTAAAGGGTCCTGCACTGAGGTAAGTGTCACCACTCTTCTCTTTAATCCAGGCACACCCCATTCTGCGTTAATAATTGGAAAGTTCCCAGGAGACCCACTTGTTCACAGCCTGACCAGGACAAATTGTATCAACTCCTGTGGTTCCTCCAGGATTCTTAAGTACAGTCACTTCACTCTCATTTGACTCCAAAAAGCTCAAGAGGTAGGTGCGCCTGGGTGGCTCAGTCGTTAAGCATCTGCCTTCAGCTCAGGTCATGATCCCAGGGTCCTGGGATCGAGTCCCGCATCAGGCTCCCTGCTCAGCGGGAAGCCTGCTTCTCCCTCTCCCACTCCCCCTGCTTGTGTTCCCTCTCTCGCTGTGTCTCTCTCTGTCAAATAAATAAATAAAATCTTAAAAAAAAAAAAAGCTCAAGAGGTCGGTGCTCTTGGCCTCATTCTCAGAGGGTCAAAGAGGCTAAGTGACTCATGCAAGACTGTAGGGCACCAACCCCTATGGCAGGTGTATCCATAGTATCTCTCTGGGGCTTGGGGGTTTTCCAACTTGGCTACAAGCACACTTACAGAACTCCTTTCCATCTTCAGCTTGGTAAAATATGGTGTAGTTGCTGATGAAACCATTTCTCTGACTCTTGGGAATCTCCTTCCATGTGACTGTGACTGTCTTCACACCAATGTTGTCTGCCTCAGTCACAGGACCCACTGATGGAACTTTACAGGCCAGGGAGAAAAATAATAAGGACTGAATCACAGCTAAGTAGATCCTTTCCCCACAAATGTTGTGGCTAGTACTCAAAGCAAAATCGGTGTCAGAGGTGGGAGGTAGGGGCAGAGTAGGGACACAGCACACCACCTTGTTTGGGAGCATAGTTTTCTGGAATTACCCATCTTGAACAGAAGAAAAGCACTGTCAAAGGCCTGCAAAATATACTTTCTTACAGAGCCCTCACTGTCATTTGGCATTCAGCTTTCACTCATAGTGGCAACAGCTATTATCAGATACAGCTGAAGGACATGCCCCCATGGGTTACCTTTGAGCGAGAGGATATATTTTCTAATGTTGAATCTGGAAAAGGTGAACTTCCAAGTGATAAAAATGAAGTCTGAGCAATTCATCAGTACAACCCTTGATTACTGCTACACAATTAAAAATAATTTTTTTAGCATCTCCAACCTATGATTAACTCTGTAAGGTCCCTAACTTGGTCTTAAAAAAGTGTTGTTTCTGCTTACAGGGCTATTGGCACTAAGCTCCTTTGTGGGGTTGGACAAACTATTTCACCTCTCGGAGCCTTGATTTTCCATTTGTAGAATGAGGGGCTTGGACTTGAGGATCTCTAAATTCTACCCCAGCTTTGAAATCCAGTGAACCTACAACCTGACCACAATTGTGTCAAGCATATGTAGTTTACAAGCTGAAGGTGCAGCACAGCTAAGCACTAAGGCAACTGTGAATGAGCTATAGACATTCACAGCCTTGTCTGAATGTTGGACAGACCCCAGGGTTTCCTCGCCCCACGGGGCCTTTCCATACATACTGCCTTCTCGGACATAAGCCTGGATGGAATACGACTTGCCCACTCGGTCTCCCAACACTGGATACACAGAGATGTTATAGCACCAGAAGGGCTTTAATTCATCTGTAAAAAAGAGAGAGAGAGAGAGACAGAAAATAAGCCTTAAGCTCAGAGCCTGGCAAAGGAGATCTGTTAGACTGGGTTACATCTACGACTACGGGACATACTCTATTTCTCTACAGTTTCCACATCTGGAAAATAAGGAGGTTAGGTTGGATGGTCTCCAATGTCTATTCCAGTTCTAACCTTTTAAAATTAATTCTTAGAACTAAGTCTTCACTACTCTGATGAAATGACAGAGCCACCCAAGAAGGGAAAAGTAAGAGATCCGGTCCCTCCTCCATCATGGATTTTGTTACATGATTTGGAAGCACTACAGAATAAAACTTAATCCTTCTGTCAATAGCATATCAACCTGAGAACTCAAGTACCATGAATTCTAGCTCCTCTACCATGAACCCCTGCATGAGTATAATTCTTTATATGGGTGCCATTAAGTATTAAGAAATGGTTGGACGGACAGGATTGGGAGGGTGAAACCTCACTCATCTGTCTTTCAAGGAGCAGGGTCTTTCTTAAAAAGAAGACTATTCTCTATATCATTCACCTGGAGAGGGGACCTAGATCTTAAACAGGGAACCAGAACTAAAAGGGTAGCCTGGGAAGGACTGATGAGAGACAAACTCTAGTGTTACCCACATGATCAAGATATCCAGGAAGGGCTCTCTGACGGTGAGGTCACCATGGTGTTTTCCACTTGGAAACAGACCAGATACCTGGTCTGATATCCATGGCTTCCTGGCCCAGCCTAAGTGGGAACCACCAAGAAATATGGCACTTCACTAGGCTTGCACTCACTTTGTCAAATGCTATTCCCCCATATCTACAGCTTTGAAATCAAAGTTAAAGATTTTAAAACCAGTGGAAATGAAACTGAATCCTATATAGAGGGAACTTGTGGGGTCCACAGTGGCTACCTTTCTGGATTGTCCAGTTCCTGGCCTGAGACACAGATTCCCAGGAAAAAGTGGAGGACTCTGAGTCCAAATCTGGGAACCATTCAACCATCCATGTGTCCACCTCTGGAGCAGAGCTTTGCCACTCCACCACCAGCTGGTCCCGAGTGAGGCAGGCCTGCATGGCCTCAATGCACTGAAATGCTAAGAGAAGGGAAAAAAAGAGAGAGAGAGAGAGAGAAAGCTGCCCAACTCATTCTCCAAATGCACCAGCCACACTGGCATCCATTCACTGCCCAAATCATAAAGGTCAAAATTCAGGATCTCCCCTGCAGCCTCCGCTTATGGTGCTGTTTCCATCCTTTTTACTGTATCACTTTTCCTTGCCTCCCACTTTTGATGATTAAGTACCTTCTTAATCTTTCCTTATGTCCCCAAAATTTACCTGTTTCCAAGAAAAGATCTCACTAGAGAGTTGCTGACTCACAAGACTTACCTTCCACAGGTGCTTGTGCAAGTAAAAGGAAGCGAGTCTAAGACAAAGAATGAATCTCTAAAAGCAGAATTTCAGGTACCAGTAATTCTACGGCTGGGAGCTGGGAAATGGTGCCCTTACAGTCATACCTGGGAGCTGGCTTCAAATTTCGACTATCCAGGCTGGCCCCACGCAACCTGGCTACGGACTGCTATCCGCAAGGCAGTGAGAACTGTATCTGTACCACACCCTCCAAAGCACCTAGGTATGGACTGATATGCAGAGGACAACATTTTCTGCAGGCCTCACCAAAAAACTCATGTTTGGAAACAAGCAACAAGGATTCCTGTAATAGAAAAGTTATAAATAAAATCTTTAAAAATGGGGGGGGAGGGGCACGCCTGGGTGGCTCAGTCGGTTAAGTGTCTGCCTTCATTCAGCTCAGGTCATGATCGGGGTCCTGGGATCAAGTCCCACGTCAGGCTCTCTGCTCAGCAGGGAGCCTGCTTCTCCCTCTCCCTCTGCCTGCCACTCTGCTTGCTTGTGCGCTCTCTCTCTCTCTATCAAATAAATAAATAAATAAAATCTTAAAAAAAAAAAGGAGAAGTTGAACATGTGAGTTCAAATACAATACCTAGGATTTAATTAGAATCAGAGAGCTATCTTATTAAAAATGTTCTAAGTAAGAAGAGAGGAGAACTACTGGAGGGCATTGTGGCACAGAAGGAGGGCACAAAGGGGTGGGGCCCAGAAGATCACAGGTGCCACTCTCCCCTCTCCTCCGCCCCTTACCACCCACAACATCCCTGAGGCTTCAAAATTGCAATTAACAGAAAGTATGCTTCAATAAACACAAAAGACAGTCCTGGATAAAGGCAGGAAACAGTGTCTTTCAAAAAAATCAAAAAGCCTTCTGAAGCTAGAAGCCTAGGCCAAGTGTAGGAATTTGGTGTGAGGTCTGGGAGTACTGAATCCTGCTATTTCTAGGCAACAAGCCCTAGCAAGCTGTGTGCATATTTAGGAGCCTCTCTTCTTGAAGGTCACAGTTTATGAATCTTTTTCTCAAACTGGGCCTTTATGAGACACTCCAGCTGCTAGTCCCAGAAGGAAGGCCAGGTAATTTGTCAATTTCCTGAAAGGGTCAGGAAAAGCAACTGAGGCATATAGGAAATGTGAAGCTGGAATAGGGGTGGGTGCCAGGACGTCAACCCCATGTGATACTTAGAGGTCCTATTACCTCCACCTCCCACCCCCCACCCCCGCTCATAGCCTCTAAGCATCCTCATTTACCATTCCAGTCAGGCTAAAAGGCATTTCTAGAGCTTCTAGAATCCTCCCTAACCTATGGTAGCAGGTAATGTTCATGCTCCCTGATCTTCTCAATTCCTTCTTACTGTTTGTGTGTGTCTGTATATTTTGCTTGGTTGGAAGAACTGTGTGATGTAACTCACACTCCAGAGTCCCTTTGCAGGTCATGCTGGAACCACCCTCCCCAAGATTTTTCTTGCAAATTGTACCCATTATGGTTGAACTCTGTCCCTCCAAAAAGATATCCTCAGTACTGCAGAATGTAACCTTATCAGGAAATCAGATTGTTGTGGATGTTAGTAGTTAAGACAGTGGGTCCTTAACCCAATATGACTGATATCCTCATGAGTGGAATTTGGACACAGAAATAAAGAGACAGAGGAAGCTGGCCACATGAAGACCCAGGCAGAGACTGAAGTTATGCTGTTACAAGCCAAGGAATGCCCTGCCAACACCAGAACAATGGGACAGTAAATTTCTGTTGTTAGAAGCCACTCAGTCTGTGGTGCATTGTTACAGCAACCCTGGGAAGATCACACAGCACCTTTGGCCTGGCCACCTCCCCTTTCCTGGCCTTGTTTCGTTCACATCCTTTTCTGGTCTCCTCAGAGGCACTTTTGTAATAATTACTTGCACACAAATCCTGACCTGAAGACAGGAGCGAGGGTTGCTTCCTAAGCCCACACTCCTTTTCTTTACCGACACTGGCTGTCTGCAGAGCAGGTGTCAGGTTGAAAGAGCCAAACATGCTTCAGGGATGAAGGGAACAGCCCAGGCTCTGGGCCAGCGAGGAGTGGAAAAGTTTCAATTAAGCCATAAGTCAACAGTGAAAGGGCCTGGGCAGGGCTAAGGGTGCTGAAAGAGAAGTTTCCAAATCATCACACTGCTGTGTGTAAACTCACTCCTGAATCCTTCCATTGTTCAACAAGAACATCTGAACAATTTCTCCAAATACAACATACCCCCAGGTGTAGTAGAAAATCCATATTCTTCCTGGGAGAGGGGGAGAGGGGCTTTGACTGCTAACACCTTTAAGTTCTTGGGGTTTGCATGAAGGCAGTCACTGTGGGCCATCAAATACAGCCCTCAGGCACTATGGTGCCTCACCTTAGCTGTCCGAGCCTACCCTCAGCTCTGCCCCGAGTCTCAACCACCTCCTCATCCCGCACCACACAGTGGCTGGGCTCTTCTGGGCCCTGCCTCAGATCACTCCAGGGCCACCTGCTGGCTAAGGTCCTTTAAAACTCAGAGATGTTCAGGGTGGAAGGAACCTGAAGGTGAGAACCCTTGTTTTGAAGATGTTAAAATGGAGGCCCACAGAGGTAAAGAACCGGTTCACTGTCAAACAGCATCAAGTCCAAGATTCTGATATATTGTACAAGGTTGGATCATGCAGACTTGGGTTTGAATTCCACCTGAGCAACCGTGGGCAGATTCCTAAGCTTTCCTGAATCTCAGTGTCATCGCCTATGAAATGACTCTAATAGCATCTACCTCGTAGACCATTTCAAGATTAGCATTAAATTAACCTACTTTGGGCGCCTGGGTGGCTCAGATGGTTAAGCGTCTGCCTTCGGCTCAGGTCATGATCCCAGGGTCCTGGGATCGAGTCCCGCATCAGGCTCTCTGCTCCTTGGAAGCCTGCTTCTCCCTCTGCCTCTCTCTCTCTCTGTCTCTCATGAATAAATAAATAAAAATCTTTAAAAATAAATTAATTAATTAATTAACCTATGTCATCTGAGCACAATGCCTGACATATACTAATGAACAGTATATGATAATTGTACTTCTTAGTGATTGTTACATTTATAACAATTATTATTATTATAACTATTCTCTAGTTGACTCTACCTTATTAAACAAAATTCTGTAAAGCATTACTTTCTTATATGTCTAAAACAGGAGTCTTTAAACTTTCTCTGTAAGAAGCCAAATAGTAAATATTTTAGGTTTTATAACACATGTGGTCTTTGTCACAACAATTCAACTCTGCCACTGTTGCACAAAAGGAGACATAAGCAAATGTAAACAAATAGGTGTGGCTGTGTTTCAATAAAACTTTATTTACAAAAACAGGTATCAGGCCAGGTTTGGTCCACAGCTGTAGCTTGCCTACATCTGGTCTGGGATTATTATAACCGATGATCATGCTGACGATTCTGACACAAAGCAAGTACCTTCAGAATTGGGAAAAATTAACAAAAAACCCTATGGGAATTTAGCATAACTTTAGTTAAAATATTATTTTATAGTATTTTTAAAGTTGATAATCCCTGCCTAATAAAAATTTAATCAATCAGAAATTTTATTAAGAATGACAATGGCGGGATGCCTGGGTGGCTCAGTCTGTTAAGTGTCCAACTCTTGGTTTTGGCTCAGGTCATGATCTCGTGGTTGTGAGATCAAGGCCCCACTGGGGTGTGCTCAGCACAGAGTCTGCTTCAGATTCTCTCTCTCTGCCCCTCCCTCCTACACACTCTCTCTCTCTCTCAAATAAATAAATAAAATCTTTAAAAAAAAAGAATGACAATATTAATAATTAGCATTAGGCAAATCGTTTTAAATACACAATCTCATTTCATCCTCACAACAGCTCTGTAAAGGAGGTATTACTATAAAATAGCTCCATTTTACAAGTAGCTGAGTTTTAGAGAGGTTACATAACTTGCCCAAAGTTTCTGGTATCTAGATACCATAGTGAAAAAGCCAAGATATGAATTCAGGGCTGTTGGACTCCAAGACCCATGTTTCTATCCCCTATTCCCACTCCAGGGCCACACCAAGAAACTGGCTTTACTATGCACCAGTGCCTCTACTAACAAAGAATGTTTATTCAATGACACATGCATTTGTCAGAAACCTCATCACTAGAGGTATTGGATAGGCAGAAAGTGGGATGCCAGGAACTAAGGATGGTGGGGAATATTATTAAATACTACAGTAATGTCAAGTGTAGCTCAAAACACAGATTATGTATACAATTGACCCTTGAACAACGTGGGGGTTAGGGGCACCAACCCCCTGGGCAGTTGAAAATCTATGTATAACTTTTGACTCCCCCAAAACTTAACTACTAATAGCCTACTGTTGACTGGAAGCCTTACTGATAACAAAATGGATTAACACATGTTTTGTATGTTACATGTATTACATATTGTATTTTTTTTAAACATTTTATTTATTTATTTGACAGAGAGATAGAGAGGGTGCACAAGCAGGGGGAGCGGCAGGCAGAGGGAGAGGGAGAAGCAGGCTCCCTGCTGAGCAGGGAGCCCGATGTGGGGCTTGATCCCAGGAGTCTGGGATCATGACCTGAACTAAAGGCAGACGCTTAACTGACTGAGCCACCCAGGTGCCCCTGTGTATTGTATTTTTACAAAAAAGAATGCTAGAGAAAGTAAAATGTTATTTAGAAACTCATAATAGAAAATACATTTATACTATTGTACAGTAAAAAATTTGCATATAAGTGGACCCACCCAGTTCAAACCCATGTTGTTCAAGAATCATCTGTATATAGGAGTTCTAAAATGAGACAAGGGAAGAAACTGGTTCAGTTTAAGGGGAAGAGGAAGAAGGGAGTATAGGCAAATAGGTCTAGAGCTGGTAGTACAAAGGCCTGAACCAGTCTAGGTCTAAGTTAAAGAGAAGTAAAAAATTGGAGAGTGCATTACCTAACTATGATGTGTTTCAACAAATAGTTATCGAGCACCTTTTCTATGCCAAGTGCTCTATGCCTGTTCTAGGTGTTGCAGATGGGGGGGTGGGGGTAGTGGTATGAGGAAGAGGAAGAGGAGGAAAAGAAAAACGGACAAAAATCTCTGCACTCAAGGAACTTGCATCCAACTGAGGGAGAGATAGGTATTAAACAAAATAAAGGAGAAAATCTATATAATGAGAAACAGTAAGATTTATAGAGAAAAGAAAGTAGGAGAGAAGAAATCCCTTGCCTGCAATTCCTTGACTAAGAATCAAAGAAGGTATTTTATTCTAACATGCGATATAAAAGATGAGTTTGCCTGGGATCAGTAAAATGTTTAAAACTCCTTAATCAAAAGCATAAGGAGCACTTTATTGACAAGTATAAACATCAAAAATTTTCTTAACTTAGGAGTCACATGGAAAAAAGAACATGGAAGAGTGAGCAAACACAGGCTGGGACTTTGTCAATACTGTGAGAGGGAAAACTCAAAAGAGAAGTTTCTGCCACTGAGGACAAATGTGGTTTTTTTTTTTTTTTTTTTTTTTTTTTTTTTAAGATTTTATTTATTTATTTGAGACAGAGAGAATGAGAGACAGAGAGCATGAGAGGGAGGAGGGTCAGAGGGAGAAGCAGACTCCCCGCCGAGCAGGGAGCCCGATGCGGGACTCGATCCAGGGACTCCAGGATCATGACCTAAGCCGAAGGCAGTCGCTTAACCAACTGAGCCACCCAGGCGCCCAGGACAAACGTGGTTTATCAGACAGTTTTCTATGGCTCACTCAGACCAAAGCAAGTTCAAGCTGCTTGCAGAACTTCTAGGTGTATGACTTTGTCTCATATGACTTTATGAAGTCTCTGCTTTTCAACACAGGCTTTGTTCCAAAGGAAGTGTATTTCAAGGGGCTCATTAATTACCACAAGATTTTGGTCTCCTCACCATAACCTAAAAAGCTCCCACTTCATTTTCATTTTGACTTGAGAGAAAGAGCAATCCTTGAGGGGACTTCCTGGCCAACTCATTGGGACCAGGCATCTAAGTAAGAAGTTTACACTCTACTTACACTTTTCATCAATAGCCGGAATCCTCAGGGTGGCCACCGGAGATTCCCCAAGAGAATTATAAGAAATCACATACACCCAGTGGGTCTTGCCTCCCAGATACAGTTCATGCGTCTGGTTAGTGGTGTTCACTGTTTCTGTGAGATTAGTGTTGTTTTCTGGAAAGTACCATATGTTGTAGCCAAGGGCCTTCTCCAGGACCGGAGCTCCGCTTGCCTTCTGAACCCAAAGGAAACAAAATGTATTGCCAGAAACACGAAAAGATCGGCACTGAGATGGTAATAAATGGTGAGCATGAGGGGTGAGGGGTAATGTTAATTATTAGGTGCTAAACTACAATTAGGTCATCACCCTTCTGGGATGAGTAACACACCCCGTGTTGTGTTATTAATCCTTCAAGGGCCAAAAGAGATTTGATAAATGGTCCCTTGGTATCAACCTTTAACAGAAGTCTAATTTCATGAGGCTTCACTAGGAGAAGGTGCAAGCCAATGTAAGCAAGTCATTTTGATGCTTATCTTTCTTGCCCTCCCACATGCACAGGACAGTATAAGCTAAAAATGTGAGGCATTCACTCCAAGAATACCAATTCTGTTCTAGCCCTGGAAGCTTCTCTGGAAGCTTCCAAGGGTTGGAAAGTACCTGTGCAGTTACATAAAAAGCAGCATGCCTCCTCCTTCGAGAAAGGAGCGAGCTTCCCTGGACCAGCCATACCAGATAGCCCAGCTAAGAGGCCTAAAACATTCACAGTTGCCCTACCAGTCCTAAACCTGTGGTGAGAAGCCTAAGGTGACCCCAGGGATTCCAAGCCAAACTCTTCTTTTCAGCCTCGAACCTGAACCTACTAATCATATGTTTTTGCCTAGGGATCACCTTGCTGAGTATTTCCCAGGAATTTTAGGGCTTTCCAGTTGTTCACTTTGTGTTACTGACAGCACACACGGATGGGGTAAAGTGACTGAATGTAAGGTCAGACAGGACTTTAGAAGTCACTTTGTCCCACTGCCTTTCCAGTTCAGGAATGGACAGAAACTTCCTAATGACTGGGAGGTTTTTACTTCTTAAGACAATGCATTCTCTTTTGTAAACAACAGCTTTATTGAGATGTAATTCAGATACCATAAAATTCACTACTTTAAGGTATACAGTTAAGGGGTTTTTTTAGTGTATTCGCAGAGCTGTGCAATCATTACCACCATTCAGTTTTAGTCCAATCTCTTTAACCAACTTTAATTCTTAGACACCTCTCCTACTGAGGCAAAATAAGGACCAGTCCCTGGATGAGGAGGAGAAGGAGGAGGGCATTCAAGTCCATTTCACCAACTTCACATGTTAGCCTACTTGACCCAACACTCTGTGGCTGACCACATGTGGATATGCGCCATTGTTTGCTTTCCTTCCCCAAAAATATGTTGACTGAGTGATTTGTTTCCACACTTAATCAGTGAGAAAGAAACCACAACATCTGGGATTCACACAATCTTGATTTTCAAAGGTTTCCCAGTGCGCCTGGTTGAGCCCTCCCTGGCCTGCTGCCCCTACAACCTGAGGGTGCCCCATAGCCCCAGGGCGTGAAGGGAGTGGGGAGAGGCAGAGGACATAATTGGGATTAGAATATCATTTGGTAAAGCAGGTGATTTCTCCATTTTCAGAAGGATTTTAAACTTGCCTGGACTTTAGCAAGTATGAAATAATATGATGACTGTTTCCTGAGCACTCTGGACACCACTACAGAGTTCTGACATCTCACTGCTCTCCTCCCCCTCTTCTCCCCTCCTCAACTCCCCCATCTTTTCTCTCCTGGTTCCTGGCTGGGTTTTTTTCCCCTCATATTTGCCCTTTTCCTTTCCTATTTATTCCCTCTACCCCTCCTTTTCTGTTCTTTGTCCAACCTTCTCTTCTTTTCTCCTCTCTGCATGATGCCCCCACCTTCTCCTTTATTCCTCAACCCCAGGCCTCCATCCTAGAAAGTGCCATTTGGCCCCTGTTCTGTCCTTGTACCCCACTATACCAGTACTCAAAGGGACACATGTGCAATATATGTCTTCAATGACCTGAGGACACATTAGTGAGCTGACCCCGAGTCAGTGCTCTTCTCCCATGTCAGGTTGGGTGCTATACAATATTACACTGCCTTCTAATGCAGACAGCCAGGGGGGTTTCCCCAGAAGGTCAAGGTGCCCCCTGCATGTGCACTTTGTACCTTAAATGTTAATGTTTCAGAACAAAGAAGAGAGGGGGCAGCATCTGAAGGCACATTTAGGCCAACTATAAGATGACCTATGAGGCTTTGTGAACTGAGAAACCACAGTGAGATTTGGGGCATTATAAAGCCTCCAGGGAAGGAAATTCAGGAGGTAAAAGTTCAAGAATTATAGTTCTTGGAGGTGTAAAAGACCAAGGGTTTTAAACAGAAAAACAAAAATCAACAACAAAAAAACTGTAAGAAGGTCACCTTCCACATCAACTGCACTGGCCTTCTTCCATCAACCTTGGCTGGTCTCAGGACTCTCCACAGATCCAGGCCATAGGGAGCTGTAGGGAAACAAGAGTGAGGTGCTCAACGTAAGACAGAAGGGAGCTGAAACAGAATACAGTGACATTAGCTGGGCTGCCTATTAGTAATGCAGTTGGGAAGGGTTTGCTGGAGGGAGTCAGGAGGAGTAAAGTGGTTGGTGGAGGGATGGCAGCATTGCAACAACCCACAATGTCTTCATTTTGTAGCCAAAGGATTGGCATCAACCAAAGTAAAAAATAAAACTGCTCTTGGATCTGATGACTTAATATAAGGTAAAAAAAAAAAAAAAGTACAATAAGTAGTACTGTAATATAATTTATCACTGAAATCTGGATTGAAAGGTAACATCTCATGTCCTGTAAGATATAATATCTATATACATTAAAGCTGGGGATGACACAGAAACTGATAAGGAGATAGATACATAAATAGAGATATATTATTATATTATATATACACTTTCAGGGTGCGAAAGAGAGAAAGAAAGAGGGAGGGAGAAAGAGAGACCAAGATCTACTCCCAAAAATGTTAAGATGTTATAAAATATAAGAAAGAATTAAAGAAGAAAGGAGCAGAGAAATAATCTTTACTAGGTCATTTCCTGAGCTTTAAATTCAGTGCTGATCTTTGTGGCAGAAAAAGCAAAAAAGGATCATATTGAATTGCACGTTTCTCATAGCCTGACAAAACACAACCATATGAAGGAGCAAGTATTTTCTGGCTAGGGGAATGAATTAATAAATGGAATTTATCATGGGGATCCTCTTAAAAAGACAATGGGAAACATAAAGTCCAGTGTCTGCAATCACAGTTGAGCAAAAGTACAGAAATATGACATATGTATGTTTTTCATATTTGTGTCCTACAAAATGCAAGGGCATAAGGTTATACCTGATTTATACATTTCTCCAGTGAATAACATCAATCCAAGACAATACGGTTCAAGTGTGTTAGCTTCTGATAATCTAACCAGACAGGGATAATTTCAAAATTCTGAGTTTCTGATTTAAGAATGACCTATGCACATTAGCCATGAGAAGAAAGCAGAGAATTCTAAAGAACTCTCCAGAAGGCTAGTGGCCTGTAATTTGGAGAAGGAAGGAAATGTCTCTAACTGAAGATGCAGTTAATGAACTCTGAGTTTTTTCTTGAGGAAACCACATGGCTGAAGATAATGTAAGTAGATCTGCAGAGAATGGGGTCAACCACTCAGGCCAAGATCTAAACTATTTTAGTACTGACATAGACTGTTTTCAAGTATCTGAAATCACACTTGGGGTGACTGGGTGTCTTAGGGTGAAATGAACCAAAGGGCAATTAAGTCAATAACCTGTTTTGTCATCAATGGAGAGTCACATTTCTACAACTACTCTTGCAGAAGCTGAAACGGGTAAAACAGTCTAACTGGTAGGTCCCGATCTTGGTGAGATCCACTGTAATTCTATATAAGTTGCATATCAGGAAATTGGAACTATTTAGACTTTAAACATGACTTCATTTGTACTCCAGTAAGATACTGTCTTACTGTCTTACAAGCTCTGTCAGAAGTTATCTGATTTCCCAAAGAAATCAATATTCTTCAATATCAATGTCTTCAAATCGATTCTTCAATAAAAAATCAGAAGACAGACAGCCTGTACTCAACTTTCTCAGACAGGGAACAAGAGGCTGGTTTCAACCTGTCTACAAGCCAATGAGATGTGAACACAGACAGAGTTCCTCCAGGCAGATAGGTTTAGCACAAGGCTCCAACGTCATGAGACCTTCAAAGGCGACCCACGGAATTGGAAGGACTCTCACTCCATCTCTCACTTGCAGAGTCTCTCCATTCCCATTATGTTCAGTCAGACTCAGAGATAATAGCACTGAGAGTAAAGAAAGAAAAAATCTAAAGGCAAAGTGTGTTTATAATCCAGCCCCGAATATTCATCTGAAGGACAGAGGCAAAATAAACTGATTATTAGATAATCAGTCATTGCAGGGACTTGGTTAGAAATATGAGCGAAATTCTCCTTAGATTTTTCCCACAGGCAGGCATTTAGTTGTAGTAGATGGTGATGGTAAATGAATTTAATCAGGTATTTTCTCCTTTCACTGAGACCACTATTTCCTGCAGATAAAGGCCAAAAAGGAACCATCTTCCCCCTATCGAATTCCCACAGATGCAGCTTTTAGTAAAGCCATTACCTGAGTAGCCTGTAAATCTACAATGAACAGCAATTGTCCATTAACCACGAGCTAGTAATGGCTTTGCCGTATAATCAAAGTTAGAAAAGTAATAATTCTGTATTTGTAAAAGAGCAAAATTAAATTTTTCCAAATCCATCAAAATATCTACATATTCAAAGGCATCAATTCTTTGGACGCATTAGCAACAATTTCATGCTATCTTGATTCCATTGCAATCTGGGAATGTCCACAAGTACCACCAGTCAGACATGTCAGACAACCTGGTGCCCTTGCTGATGATCAATAATAAGAATAGTGAACTTACAGCCAAGTGTCACTATACTAAGCATTTTACCTGATTCACCTCATTGAATCTCCACACCCTTATAATTAGGTAGAGTAGTACTGTCATCACCATTTCTGAAACAGAGAAGCATGTTTGAGTGCTACAAGCTTTTAGGTGATAAAGCCAGGATCAGAATATAATTACATCTGTGTCATGTAGTAGGTACTTACATGCTTAAATGTGGGTAAATAGCCCCAATAATCAATCTATCGAAATCCAAATGAAAATAAGTAATGTTTCACATTTGACTTAGAAAATTTCAAACAATTAGAAATGGTTTGAGGCGGTGTGTATTAAACAACTGGCATTTCATTGTGAAATAGGGAAACAAATTATTTATGAATTGGAAAACGGGACATTAGGATTTGCTGGGAGCCAGGGGGTGCGTCTTCATCGATTTTCTGTGGGATCCTGATAAAATGAAGAGAAACAAAAGCAAAAGCTCTACAGTGGTGACTTTGATAAATAAGTGGTTTGATTTAATCAGCCACAGGCCCAGACAACACCAGCATCTAGGGCTCTGCTAACGAATCCCAGCCCAACTAGCCAAAATAACAAATTAGCCGAAACGGTAAATCTTGTTTCTGGCAGCAAAACAAGGGGATGAAACTGAAACTGAAACTGACATGAGAGAGCAGCTGGGCTGTCATGAGCTAACGGAAGACATAGATCACTGTGGCACCGGGAGGTCACTGGAGAGAAGACTGCCAGCTACAGGGCAGGGAAGGGCCATGCAAAACAGGGTTATACCTGAAGTAGAACTTGATCTCCCAGACCACCTGCTAAAAGGTATAACAAAGACAGAGGACACTTCACCCAACAACACTGCATGCATTGCATTCTAATCTTTTCGAAGGGAGGGCTCAGTTAAGACAGACAACAACCAACTACTCCTACAGATTATAAACAATGGGCCATTTTTTTTGCTGTGTAATTTATGTGCTGTTTAGTATTTGTAAACTATTATATTTGTATTCATTTGACACTTTGAGGTGATGTCTGTAGAATGTAAATGTGTTCCCAAATAGTGTATGTAATTTTAATCAAAAGTTACATGGGATCCACAAACTGACTAGTTTTGTTTTAATCATGTCTGTATTTCTTTCTTTCTTTCTTTCTTTCTTTTTAAAGATTTTATTTATTTATTTGACAGAGAGAGACACAGCGAGAGAGGGAATACAAGCAGGTGGAATGGGAGAGGGAGAAGCAGGCTTCCTGTGGAGCAGGGAGCCCGATGCAGGGCTCGATCCCAGGACCCTCGGATCATGACCTGAGCTGAAGGCAGACGCTTAACGACTGAGCCACCCAGGCGCCCCTCATGTCTGTATTTCTATTGATGTAAAATTTATATAGCCCTTACCATTTGTAAGGTACTGTTGTTCTAAGTACTTAAAGACATAAAGATTTGGGGTTTTCTATGACTTTTTCTTGGACTGCTAGAGCCTGACATAGAAAACTAGATGCCTGAATGGCATAGATGAATGGAATCTAAGGGTAAGAAGGGCCTTCAGAATCCAAATGAAAACCTCAATGAGATACCACCTCACACCAGTCAGAATGCTAAAATTAACAAGTCAGGAAACGACAGATGTTGGCGGGGATGCGGAGAAAGGGGAACCTTCCTACACTGTTGGTGGGAATGCAAGCTGGTGCAACCACTCTGGAAAACAGTATGGAGGTTCCTCAAAAAGTTGAAAATAGAGCTACCAAACGATCCAGCAATTGCACTACAAGGTATTTACCCCAAAGATACAAATGTAGGGATCTGAAGGGGTACGTGCACCCCGATGTTTATAGCATCAGTGTCCACAATAGCCAAACTGTGGAAAGAGCCAAGATGTCCATCGACAGATGAATGGATAAAGAAGATGTGGTATATATATACAATGAAATATTATGCAGCCATCAAAAGGAATGAGATCTTGCCATTTGCAATGACGTGGATGGAACTGGAGGGTGTTATGCTGAGCGAAATAAGTCAATCAGAGAAAGACAAGTATCATATGACCTCACTGATATGAGGATTCTTACTCTCAGGAAACAAACTGAGGGTTGCTGGAGTGGGGGGTGGGGTGGGAGGGATGGGGTGGCTGGGTGATAGACACTGGGGAGGGTATGTGCTATGGTGAGTGCTGTGAATTGTGCAAGACTGTTGAATCACAGATCCATACCTCTGAAACAAATAATGCAATATATGTTAAGAAAAAAAAAAAAGAAGAAGAAGAAGAAAGTAGCAGGAGGGGAAGAATGAAGTGGGGGAAATCGGAGGGGGAGACAAACCATGAGAGACGATGGACTCTGAAAAACAAACTGAGGGTTCGAGAGGGGAGGGGGTGGGGGGATGGGTTAGCCTGGTGATGGGTATTAAAGAGGGCACGTTCTGCATGGAGCACTGGGTGTTATGCACAAACAATGAATCATGGAACACTACATCAAAAACTAATGATGTAATGTATGGTGATTAACATAACAATAAAAAAATTTTTAAAAATTAAAAAAAGAAGGGCCTTCAGAAATTATCTAGCCTGTGGTGCCTGGGTGGCTCAGTCAGTTAATCCTCTACCTTCAGCTCAGGTCATGATCTCATGGTCCTGGGATTGAGCCCCATGTCAGGCTCTCTGCTCAGCGGGGAGTCTGCTCCTCCTTTCACTCTCCCTTTCTGTTCGTTCTATCTCTACATCTCTCTCAAATAAATAAATTTTTTAAAAAAGGAAGTCATCTAGCCCAATTTCCCAAGTGCTGCATGAACCCCTGTTGTGTAACCACATCCACCAATGGGTAGTTTAGACTGAACTAACACGAACATCTCCAGTGCGGGCTACAAAATTCAGAAGCCACTGGATTATTTCCAGACATCTGTCCATATGGGCAAATGTGCTGAACACCTGTTAGTACCAACTTGGTCTCATAGGAAACTCAAGCAAGATCCAGAGGAATAAATTATTGTCATATGGACTAGGGAGCACAGAAATTGACTGCAAATGTTACCTGAGACCTGTGTGGTACTTGGCTATAAGACTGAATAAGACTACAAGAATATGACTGAAATTATGGCTGGGTGTGCAGCTGGGGAAAATTCAGTGTCTAGAACCCACATGTCTTACAAACAAATGAGAGTAAAGCCTCAGAAGGTTAGTAGGATCAGCATTTTGCATTTCTCCTCCTTATTTCAGAAGATGTGTGGACATACCAAGTATTCAACTACTCATTCATTCATTCATTCATTCATGGTGTTAGGCTGAAAAATGTACCCCAAAGATCTAAGTCCTAATCCCTGCCATTTGCAAGGTTACCTTATATGGCCAAAGGGATTTTGCAGATGTGATTAAGTTAGGATCTTGAGTTGGGGAGATTATCCTGGATTGTCTGCGTGGGCCCTAAATGTTTTCACAAGGTCATTGTAAGAGTGAGGCAAAGAGATTTGACACAGAAGAAAAGAAAAAGGTAATGTGATGATGGAAGCAGAGATCAGAGTAATATGTTTAGTTGATGAGGGAAGGGGCCACAACCCAAGGAATACAGGCAACCACTAGAAGCTGGAAACAGCAAGAAAACATATTCTACCCTCAGAGTCTCCAAAAGGTAAACAACCCTGCTAACACCTTGACTTTAGTCCAGTGAAACTGATTTTGGACTTCTGACTTCCAGAACTGTTAGAGAAAAAAAAATGTGTTGTTTTAAGTCATTAAATTTGTGATAACTTATTACAGTGGCCATAGGAAACTGATACATTCACCAAACATTTATTACTACTGAGGGACAGGCACTGGGCAAGACTCTTGATTTACAAAGAACGGTAACACATGCTGAGTGACTCTGAGCAATTGGCTAATACGTCTGAAACTCAGGTCCTTCACCTCCAAGTGGGGGTGATTCCAGATACTTTATAGGGCTTCCTAGAAGGTTTAATAAAAATAATAGAAAGCCTGGCATTTATTGAATGTTTATTGTGAGCTAAATACATTATGTCATTGAATTTTTAAAATAACACTAAGAAATAGGTACTACTTTTAACTCAGTTTTATAAATTATATTCCATTATGGAAAAGGGGAGTAAATAGTGAGAAAACTAAGGCTTAGAGATTAGGTGTCTAGCCCAAAGTCACTCCACAGCCAGGCTGGGATTTCAGCCAAGCCCACGGAGTTAAAGTACTGCTCTGAATGACCATACCTGACTCACAACAAGCATTCACTCATCGTACAATCCCTTCTCTTTCTTTCCCTCACTGTCATTAAGAATCTGACTTTTTTTTCCTCATTAATTATACCTTTATTTACCTTTTAGTGGTAGCTCCAGGTTTTACAATATATAGCTTTAATTTATCATAGGATACTTTTAAATAATATTACACTGCTCATGTATGTATAAGTTTCTAAGAGTATTAAAGATGTGATCATTTGCCTTTGGGGCAAAAAGATGCTAACTAAGGCCATCTGAGGAGGGCTGGCTTACCATGTGGGCTCAGGTGGGCACAGTAAGTGCCCTGTGGAGAGGGAACGTACAGACTGCGAGAGTCGATGATTCCCAAGTACAGAGCTTGACAAAACCCAAAAAGGCCAGGCCCAGGCCACCCGAAACCAGACCAGGCAGAAAAGGATTTGCAAGGGACCAGCTTGCCTTCTTCCTCAGTTGTTCCCACTTTCTCTTGGCTCCAACCACTCCAGAATATGGACTCCGCAGGGGCACATCGCAGAGCTACAACATACTCTGTAAAAGCCTGCAGCCCTGTGAGATTGTAGGTCTCATCTCTATCGATATCTTCTTTGGTGAAGTTGACTTCCATCTAAAAGACAGAGAGGACCCTGAGCTGGATAGGAGAACCCCTGTTATCTTTCCATTTTTCTTCTCCACTCCCCAACCATTTCAGAACTAGAAGCACTGTACCTAAAGTTTTAAAAAATATAATTTTCATTAATAAACATCCATGCATGCCTGGGGATCATTTGTGCCTAAGCAGATGTGAGTCACCCCATGAACAACCACCCTCCCCATTTCCTGTCTCTAAGCTTGGAAGGCAGAGATTCCTGCCTCTGGGCTGGACATGAGTGAGTAGTCTTGTTGTTCTGGAAAATACAAGGTAGAGTCCTGGGACCCAGGCAACCCAGGCCTCAGTTCAAACACAGCAGGTGACTCCAACACCTAGGTATAAGGCCTCACAGAACAATAGGCAACAGAAACTTTAGTGGCATCATGTTCAACCTCAGGTCATGGACAAGACCTCAAAATTTAAGTGACCATGAACTACCTTAGTAGTTCCTTGTTATGAGCAGAACTGGGATCAGAACACAGATTTCCTCCCTCCTAGACACTTTCCCTTTACCAAATCTTCCACTGCAAATTATTGGTCTTTGGGTGACCAGTAGGGCTGCTAAGGATCTCAGCAGCCTGGATGCATGAATTCATTTTGACATTCTCTTGGGGCATGGAGGGGGAGAGGTAAATAAATCACTTCTCCTTTCTAGACCTCAGTATCCTCACTAATAAAATGAGCACATTGCTTTATATAATCCCTAAAGTCCCTTCTGGATCCAACTTTCCAAGAGAAACTAAAAATTCAGATACTTGTTTTTGAGCATGATCACGGTTGCTGCAATAGGAACTTTTAGCTGTTGGTTTATATAAACTCATATCGAGTTGATTAATAAACTGCACTAATGGGCATATCTATTTTGTGAGTATGCCCACTAGTCCCATAAAACCTTGTGAGAGAAGGAAGTCCTGACATTTCCCATATGTATATAACAGCTATGAAAATAAGTACATAATTATAGGTATTGGGCCTAAAGGAAATTGGGCAAAATGACAATGTGTATGTGTGGCAAAAAGCTGAACATTCCAGCTGCAAATGGACACTGCTGAACTCCCAGCCTAGTAACATGGTGCTGGGAAAAAGATGTAGGAGCCAGAGGTGAGGAGAGTTCCACTGTTGAATCCAAAGTTCCCTGACTCCCTCCTCCAATCACCCGTGGAAATGTTGCAACAGCAGACCACGGTCACTGGGACAATCCGTCATCTCTGGGAGAGTAGCCTCCCCAACTTAAGCCTAGTTATGGGGCCCAGGTGAAACCAGATTAAGACCTTTAGAAGAAAGCCAACCCACATGGTGACTTCCATACATGAATCAAAATGAAAACTATATTAATCTACAAAATAAATGCAAAGAAGTTTAATAAAGTTCTATTTTCCTTTTATGCTCTTTTAAATATATACTATTCTTTTAAAACAATCTTTCAAAGTTCTCTTCCTGCATTACTAGTATCCTCAAGCGTATGCTTGGCCTGTGTGTTGGGGCTCCTCGCATTCATGCTCATAAAGCTCTGTCTAATGTAACTATGCTAGCATGTTCTGTTCAGCCCTACCCCCAAAGCAAAAAAAAAAAAAAAAAAATCTGCTCAGTCTTTCACACAGTGTGCCTGTCTGAAAGGCTTCTTTTAGTTTGGCTTTTTTTCCGGGCATGTGCCTTTGGCCCTCACAAGGTCCAGGACAAACTGATCCTCCCTATACAGGCTTAACTAAAACTTCCCCAGCTCAACACAGACAAAGGACTCCTAACAAAACACTAATTAACTTAATCAGGTTTGTTTCTAACAATCTATACTTTGTGCCAAATCCTAGTTCGCCCAAAGTGTTTATGTTCTAAGAGATGAGTCAAAAGTGTTGGTACAAAGCCTAAGCCTAAATCAAACTCTTTTTTTTTAAATATTCTATTTATTTATTTGACAGAGAGAGACAGAAAGAGAGGGAACAAAAGGGGGAGTGGGAGAGGGAGAAGCACGCTTCCCGATGAGCAAGGAGCCCCGATGCAGGGCTTGATCCTGGCATCATGACCTGAGCTGAAGGTGGACGCTTAACGAATGAGGCACCCAGGCACCCCTGAATCAAATTCTTAAAACAGTCTTGAGATCCTTTGGCAGAGTGCTCATATGGTTCCATTTGGTGGAAACTCCTTAGAATAGGCAACAGGAAGATGGTCTGGAGATTGCTAAAATATGGTCAAATGAATGACAGCTTGGAGTTAGAAAACCTGGGCTCAGGTTTGCAACTTACAAACCTTGCAATCTTGGACAGGTGATTTAAGCTGTCTACATCACAGTTTCCTAATGTGTAAAAATAAGAATAGTGATGCCTCATTGACAAGATATATGCAAGAATTAAATAATCTGGAGTATAAGAAGGCACTTTGCAACCCACACAGCATCAAACAAACCTAAGTCTTGCTATATGGCCATAGTGGGTATTTTTTTACAGTCTAATGCAGGGAGAGATGACTTTAAATGACCGTGCTGAGTGTTAAGTGCAGTGACAGAGGAGGAGCACCTAGCTCAGGTTCTCAGAAGGAAATATGTCAGAACTGAGTTCTGAGACATGAACAGATTCAACAAGGTTTGAGGAAGGAGAAGTGCAAAAGCAGAGACACAGAATAGTGAAACGACATAACATAAGGGAAACTAGCAATTTAGAAACACTAGAGAAGCAAGGGCAGGATGAAAGATGAGGTCAGAGGGATTGATAGCGGCCAGGTCTTGGAGGGTTAAGGATTTGGACCTTTCTCCATGGAAACGTTGGGTTGGTATATTTGGGTTTAGAACTGATTGTGTTTGAAAGCTGAAAGGAGAAAGATACTATATAATGGAACACAACAATGAAAATGTATAAACTCCAGCATTATACAACATGGATGAACCTTAAAAGTACAATATTGAAAGAAGCCAAATATTTACAAAATACAAAATGTATGGATTCCTATCATATCATGTCTCAAACTATGTTGTTCAGGGATGCAGCTTTAAATGGCAAACCCATAATAAAAAGTGAAGAAGTATTTACCATGAAAAATCAAGATAAAAGCTCTAAGGAGGTATGGGGATTGTCTTCAGGAAAGGACAGGCAGGGGACCTCGGCATGCTATTTTGGACCTCCCTGGTTTTAACATAAGTGCTGACTTAATAATAATTCATTAAATGTAATATTTATGTTTTGTTCACTTTTCTAAATATAAGTCATATATCACAATTTCATAAAAGGTTGGAAAAATAAAAAAGGAAATGGCCAAGCCAGAGAATCTCTGGCCACCAACACATCTAGATACAAACCAGAGTGGAATGCAAAAGTAAATTTCTCACTTTTTAATATGTCCCTGTGTTCAGAATGCAAGACGCCTAGAGTGAAACACTTATCCATTCTAAAAGGCCCAAATGGGAAACTGGGAAGAGAAGTACTCACTGTTATCTTTTATTTTTTAAGGTAGAAAATGGGGAAAAAAAAGATTCCAGGTCAAAAAAAGATTATCAATAATTCTCTTCTTTGGGCCCTGTAATAGAAACATTGTAATGGCATAACTTACCCAGTGGGCACTATTTACTGTTCTGAATCGAAGAGTGTATTTTAAAGTAGATGAAAAAGGAGCCAACACAGGCCTTATCCATGTTATTTGAAGCATTCGTTTGATGCCCAAAACTGATTTCACACTGAAAATCTCAGGTGGTTCAATTTTCACTGAAAATAAAAATCATAAATTTCTCACATTTGCAAAAAGATCAGAAGGTGCTAATAACATCCATCTAAAACTGAAAAAAAAAAGAAAATTAGAAAGGAAATGATAATGCATATTTTGTAACTCGCCATATGCAGATGGCATTAAGAAGGCAGGGCAAAAGGAATGGTGCCACCCCCACTTCTCCCACCCACCCCCAACCAAAAAAAGGAATGGCCAGTGAGGAGAAGATACATTTCTATGATTTTTCTGCAAATACACCTTTTACTGATTGGTTCAGATCTTATGCCAAGAAGAAAGGAGGTCAAAAGAAAAGACTACACAGCTAGAAAATGGGCTGTTTCTCTTATCTCCACTCCCCTCAACCTCTCTTTCCTCGACCCCCAAAAGTGTCCAGTAGAAAGCACCTCTCATTTCCCTTGAACACTACAAACATTATCACTCAAAATCTCTCTCTTTCTTTTTTTTTTTTTAAAGATTTTATTTATTTATTTGAGACAGAGAGAATGAGAGAGAGAGAGCACATGAGAGGGGGAAGGGTCAGAGGGAGAAGCAGGCTCCCTGCCGAGCAGGGAGCCCGATGTGGGACTCAATCCAGGGACTCCAGGATCATGACCTGATCCGAAGGCAGTCGCTTAACCAACTGAGCCACCCAGGCGCCCAAAATCTCTCTCTTTCAAAAACGTAATATTTTTCTGGTTTTAAAAGTAGCATATGGTCATTCCAAAAAAATTTTTAAATATAGAAAAATACAAAGAAAAGTTTAAATCATCCATAATGCCATTAACCAGAGCCATTATAACATTCTGGTGTATTTCCAGGCTTTTATCCTATGTAAGTATTTGTGTATTTTTTAAACAAAATTGATATTATGCTAAATAAAACCTTTGTCTTCTTAAATAACACTATTCATTCAACATATACCCTCTTGCATTAGAAATTCTAGAAACAATGAATTTAATAAGGTTGCAGGATATAAAATTAATATACAGAAATCTGTTGCACTTCTATACACTAGTAATGAAGTAGGAGAAAGAGAAATTAAGAAAAGAATCCCACTTACAATTGCATCAAAAAGAATAAAATGCCTAGGAATAAATTTAAACAAAGAAGTGAAAGACCTGTACTCTGAAAACTATAAGACACGGATGAAAGAAATTGACGATAATGCTAACAACTGAAAAGACATACCATGCTAACAGATTGAAAGAACTAAAATTTTTTAAATGCCCATACTACCCAAAGCAATATACAGATTCAATGCAATCCCTATCAAAATAACAGCAACATTTTTCACAGAACTGGAAAAAAAATACTAAAATATGTATGGAATCACAAAAAACCCCAAGTAACCAAAGCAATCTTGAAAAACAAGAATAAAACTGAAAGTATCACAATCCAAGGTTTTGAGCTATACTACAAAGCTATAGTAATTAAAACAGTATGGCATGGGCGTAAAAACAGACACATACATCAGTGGAACAGGATCGAGAGTCCAGAAAGAAACATAAACTTATATCATCAATTAGTATACGACAAAGGAGGCAAGAATATACAATGGGGAAAAGACAATCTCTTCGATAAATGGTTGGGAAAACTGGACAGCTACATGCAAAAGAATGAAACTGGACCACTGTCTCAC
The DNA here is from genome assembly GCF_002201575.2 of Neomonachus schauinslandi. Classification (NCBI taxonomy): domain Eukaryota; kingdom Metazoa; phylum Chordata; class Mammalia; order Carnivora; family Phocidae; genus Neomonachus; species Neomonachus schauinslandi. Next base: position 38,696,455 of record NC_058409.1, on the reverse strand, counting down.
AGCATGTACAAAAATAAACTCAAAATGGATTAAAGACTTAAATGTGAGACCTGAGACCATAAAACTCCTAAAGAAAACACAGGCAGCAATCTCCTGGACATCAGCCTTAGCAACATTTTTTTAGATATGTCTCCTCAGGCAAGGGAAATAAAAGCAAAAATAAACTATTGGGACTTCATCAAAATAAAAAGCTTTTGCAGAGTGAGGAAAATCATCAACAAAATGAAAAAGGCAATTTACTGGATGGGAAAAGACATTTGCAAATGATATATCTAATTAGGGGCTAATATCCAAAATACATAAAGAACTCATACAACTCAACACCAAAAAACCCCCACAATTTGAATTAAAAAATGGGTAGAAGACCTGAATAGACATTTTCCAAAGACAAACAGAGGGCCAAGAGATACATGTAAAGATGCTCAACATCACTACTAATCAGAGAAATGCAAATTAAAACCACAAAGAGATATCACCTCATAGCAGTGAGAATGGCTAGTATCAAAAAAACAAGAAATAACAAGTATTGGTGAAGATGTGGAGAAAACGGAAGCCTCATACATATCCACAACCCTTGGTGTACCTACTATATCCTTGAGCCTTGAGTTTACTTTTGTGTTTGAATCTCTTCTGAGAAAAAGAGGGGAGGGGCTTACCTTTTAATAATAGAGTATATAAGAATAAAAAATGATACTTACTTATGGCATCTAAGTTCCAATGTGTTATATCAGATTTAATTATACCATCTGGATTTTGAGCTTCCACTTGAATGGTGTAATTATCTGGGTTTGTTATTGTTGGAGGAAGAAAGGAGCAAGAAGCATGATTTCCCCTTGTAGAATTATCAGTTGGGCAAATATCACTTTTATGTCCATAAGAGCTTTGAAGGAAAAAGCAATTCAACATGAGTTTAATACAGCAGTTTTGAAATAAAGCCATACTTAATATATTAAGCATGTATTTATTAGTTTCACTCTGGGTTTCTCTTGAGGTATATATCGTCCCGAAGATGATGCCCATCTCCAAATTCCCTCCTCATCTCTTCCAAGGAGAGATCAAAGTTACCCGCTTCTTGCCTGAGATGCTATGAGCCATGAAGACTTCCTTGGAACTCTGTAAGTCCATCAAAATCTATGCTTGTAACACATTTCCACTTGGTAAGAAATACTGACTAGGATCCTGAAAACTCCAGATTCTAGCCTTGAGAAGTTATTCTTAAAAGAAAAATAAAATCAATGAGGATTTGTTATATAAAGTATGGTAGATACATAAATAGAATTAAAAATACAGTTTTTAATACATCTAGAGTTATTGATATGGAAAGATGCCCATACTCTTATTGGTGGTAAAAGAAAAAAAAGGATGTGTATTTTGTACAGACTAATCACATTTATATAAACATATATTTATATAACTATTCTCAGAGATGTCTGGAAAAGTATTCATCAAAATGTTAAAGTTGTTACCTTTGGTGGTGGAATTGTGAATGATTTTTTTACATTCTTTATATTCTTCAGATTGAATTTTTTACTACTACCATATATTGTTTTCAGAAAGCTCATTAAATTTTTTTCCTAGACATATAGATAACTTAAATCCTATCAAGTTATAACTTAATGAAGACAAGTACAAAGATTGGTAGGAATCAGATGTGTGGTTATAGCCATAGTTCCCATGGCTGTGGGGATGAGGTAGGAGATGAAATAGGCAGAGAACACAAAAGGCCCCATTTTGCAAGATGTCAATGTCAGCTGGGGCTGGGGGCAAAGGAGCAGAACTTAAATGTATAGAATCATAGAATTTTGAAAGTAGAAAATTTAAAGGCTTTCTATGGTTGTTGTACAATATAAAAACAGCCTCCAGAGCAATGTTGGGTCATGGTTACAAGCATGAGCTCTGGAAGCTGACCAGGTTTGAATCCTGTGCCTTGGACAAGTTTCCTAACCTCTCCATGCCTGAGTTTTCTCATCTCTAAAATGAGAATGGTAATGTACCTATAACATAGCACTGTTATGAGGATGAAATGAACTAATATACATAATATCAGCCACTTAGAAATGTTACTATCATTGTTATTAGTACTATTACGATAGCTGAATATTTTTGCCTTTATTCATGTTGTAACCTTTAAGAAATAAACTTTCTTCCCTTTTCTGCACCTCTAGGGCTCCTTCTCATCTCAGTTCAAAAGTCACTACTTCCTTAAAGGTATCCCAATTCCTCTTATTGTTCCCCAAGGAAAAATCCCTTCTTATCATTTCTGAGCATCAGTAGGTTTTTTTGTTCATACCACTGACCCACCATCATCTGTCCTCAGGGTTGACCATCCACAAGAAATTCTCCCATTCTACCTGGAAGAGATATTCTCAGTGATAAACTGACAAAAGTACAAACCAGCCTGGGAGTCCTGGAGAGCCCAGCAAGCCTGAGGCCATCGACATGGGTTGTATACAGGCCTAAGAACAGCTAGGCGTGGGACACCTGCGTGGCTCAGTCAGTTAAGCATCTGACTTTGGCTCAGGTCATGATCTCAGGATCCTGGGATAGAGCCCCACGTTGGGCTCCCCGCTGAGCAGGGAGTCTGCTTGACCCTTCTCCCCACCAGAGCCTCTCCCCTCTCCTCCTCTCCCGGTCCCCCTCCCCACGCCTATGCTCTGTCTCTCTTTCAAATAAATAAATAAATAAAATCTTAAAAAAAAAAAAAAAGAACACCCAGGCGTTTCCTACTCCTACATGACCAGTGGGTGAGAATAATGATAATACACGGGGAGTGATGCAAGGGGGGAAATGATTCCTTAAAAGAGAAAAATAGGAGTACACTTACTGCTTTCCAGATTTTCGTTCTACTCGTACTTTCTATTAAACATTGGGCCTTGAACTGATGAGTCTGGGAGAAGATAAGACACTTGGACCATGGGTTATTGGGCCTTTATCACTCTGATTTTCAGAAGCAGGGCTCAGCAAACTAGGCCTGCAGACCAAATACAGCCCATCTCCTCATATGGTGCATAACAACCATTGTTAAATGGTTGGGGAAAATACATAAAAAGAAAAATACTTTGTGGCATGTGAAAATTATATGAAATTCAAATTTCAGTGTTCACAGATAAAGTTTTATTGGACAATAGTCCGGTCCATTGGTTTACATATTGTTTAGGCAGCTTTCCTGGTACAGCAGCAGTGGTGTTAAATAGTCTCACAGAGACCCAATCTCCTCTAGGCCTAAAATATTTACTATCTGTCCCTTTATAGAAAAAGTTTCCTGGGACGCCTGGGGGGCTCAATCGTTAAGCGTCTGCCTTCGGCTCAGGTCATGATCCCAGGGTCCTGGGATCGAGCCCCGCATCCAAGCCTCGCATCTAGCCCCGCATCCGAGCCCCGCATCCGAGCCCCGCATCCGAGCCCCGCATCCGAGCCCCGCATCCGAGCCCCGCATCCGAGGCCCGCATCGAGGCCCGCATCAGGCTCCCTGCTCTGCGGGAAGTCTGCTGCTCCCTCTCCCTCTGCTGCTCCCCCTGCTTGTGCTCTCTCTCTCTCTCTCTCTCTGACAAATAAATAAATAAAAATCTTTAAAAAAAAAAAAAAGTTTCCTGACCTCTGTTTTAAATCATCTCTCTGATGTATCACTGATACATGAGTAATGCAAGGAATAGTGTTCGCTTTTATCTTTTTCTTCTACTGTAAAACATGAAGTAGACTTCCCTGATAACACTAGTTACCAATTTTCTAAGGAGTGGGGAAAAAAAGAATATGTATGAGATCTTGTATTTAAAAACAAAACAAATACTTGGAATTACAGACTCTCTTTCTGAAATGGAAAAGATTTAAAGATCATCTTTCAATATTTCCTAATGTGGACTTCCTTATTCTTAGGGGAACATGAAGGACATAAAGGGTTTCATGAGCTATTTTCAAAATTTCAAAAAAATTCCCTGCACAAACTCACTAAAACATCTAGCTTTTGGCTAGAATTATAATAAAAACTTTTAAATTTTTATTCTTATTAGAATAAAAAGGGATGCTTGAGGTAGTGAAAAATTTGGGAATCACTGTCCCGGTGGAATACTGTTTGACAGAGGTCACACAGCAAATTAGTGGCAGACTGAGAAAAATTTGCTCCTTAGTTCTGGGTTTATAACCCCACTTACTATAATTGGGTCCATGAAGAAGGAATAGTTTTATGACACATTCTGGAAAGAGGGCGAAAATAGCTGAATATAGTAAATAAACAGATTTTTCCACTGTGCTTATAACTGGTGACTATTCTCAGCCAATTCAGTGCCTCTCAGAGAAGGTCATCATGAATCTACACCCCACCCCACCCCCCGTAGCTGCAGATCCTGTCATACACTTACAGCAGCCAAGGTGTCACCCCAGACACTGGGCGCAAATAGGGGTCACCCAGAAGCTGTAATGAAGAAAACGTTTCACTTCATAAATGATTTGAATCCTGAATGAACCAGGAGCCTCTGCCTCCTTCCCTTACTCCCACTGATAGCACACAAACTCCCATACTTACTACGTTCTCTTCACTCTGTACCATGTATAACTGGCTTCTTTCTCTGGACTCCAGGTGCAGGTAAAATTTTCCTCATAGTAAAAGACACAGGAAATGTTCTCAGGCTTAGCTGGGAGAACTATATAAATAGATAAATACATACATACATACATACACAAATAAATATATAAATAAATGCATACATACGTACACACACACACAGCGAGAGACACAATCATTTCATGAAAATAAGCAGATCAAAAGCTGGTCTTTCTTGGTTAGTTTATACATATTATAAATTCTCCCATTCAGGACCAAGGAAAGAATCTAACTCCCGCTCTTCAATTATTCCCCTTGAAAAACTAGATTTTTGCCTTTCAAAAAAATTATATTCTCACTCAAAAGCAACATTTGAGAAGCAAAAATCATTAAAATACCAGGCAAATATGAAGTGTTAGTGAAATACTAAGTAAAGCATCAAATGATGGAATCGGTCTGGGTAACTGGGCAATGGATGATATGTGGAAAAGAGAAAAACACAAAATGTTCAACTATGCCACACTTCAACCTTATGTATCAATAATTTTTCCCCAGAAGATTACAATAGGGAAAATTTCTGAAATATATTCATCTGTATTTCATAGCTTATAAATCTTGCTCTTTGTAGTTTCTCACCCAGTAACACCTATCCCTTCATAGGGAAAATAGATACAATCTAGAATATGGATCTAGACCCTGCAAGGGTCCAGAGATACAATCTATTGGTACATGAACTTAAAAAGGAAAAATTTTTCACATACCTATTGTTAAAATTTACAGTTTCCTTCCATCATAAATGTGGTCAACAACCTACAGTTGTATCATTACTTGTTACTTTGTCACCATTAAATGTCAGAGTATTTTCATATTTCAGTTGTTGCAGGTACCTTGATGTATCGATTAAGAAGCACATATAGTACTGTCACAAATTTGTTTCCTTAATACTTTCTTTTTCTCTTTTTATTTTTATTTGCATTTATTCTGTGCAGAATTTACTCCCAGGCCGTAAGTTTTTGTTTCTTCAGTTTCTTCTGGGATATCTTTTTCTTCTGTGCAACCTCTTCTCCTGGTTTAGGAACAATCTGCTCTTGTTAAGTAAGGATCATCTCTATGTGGCAGGGAGAGCTCATATATGGGTTAGTCCAACCATGAGCCCTGTACGTTGTGGTGACTTGGGAGCTTTGTTCACCTGGATGTGCTCAGTGACCAGAGAACCGACATCTAAACCCTTAAGTTCAGCATTACTCTCTGCATTTTTAAGCATGTGCAGTAACAATTCAGCACTCTTCTTGGGCCACCGACCCTGTGTCCAGCCCCACTGTTTGGCCTGGGCACACCTACCAACTCCACCATTGTAGCAACGGAATGGCACACACTGCTTCTGCAAAGTGACATCTTTCAGATACTTGGGGGCTTTTCGGATCTGCAGACCCTTGATGGCCTGGGTAGTTTCACGTATGTTCTTAAAGTGAACATGAAGATTTGAACCTCTTGATTTGCATGATTTCGTAGGGTTTTCTGGGTCAAGCGAATGGCAAGCTATTTTCAGAGGTCACCTCAGGCTGCTTAGGGGAAGAGGAAGAGCAGTGGCTCCTGGGAGAATTCCTGTTTCCTTAATACTTTGATAACATTCTTTCATTATATTTGAGTTCCTTTGTAATCCTCTGTATACTATTTATGCACTTACACATATTGAGAAGTGGTCCAGATGTTTCACCAGATGCCCAAGGGGTTAATCATACATGCTCATGCATGCACATACACACATACATAATTGAGAACAAAGGCAATTTCAAACTAAGGGCAATGTTCAATTCTGAGACTCAAACTAACTTCTTTTTGAGTCTTTGGCAAAATCAGTCTTAAGAAGCAGGCTTTTTTTTTTTTTTAGATTTTATTTATTTATTTATTTATTTATTTACTTATTTATTTAACAGAGAGAGAGAGACAGCAAGAGAGGGAACACGAGCAGGGGGAATGGGAAAGGGAGAAGCAGGCTTCCCGTTGAGCAGGGAGCCCAATGCAGGGCTTGATCTCAGGACCCTGGGATCATGACCTGAGCCGAGGCATCATGACCTGAGCCGAAGGCAGATGCTTCACGACTGAGCCACCCAGGCACCCCAGAAGCAGGCATTTTTGAGAGAGGAAGACAATTTAGGTTAACTTTACATATCAAAGCAAAGCTCTAATCCATCCAGGAAGGAAGCCCCTACCAGACAAGAAATAGGAAAAAGCCCATCACTTCTAGCAAGTAAAATACTGATGGGGGTGGGTAGGGAGACAATGAAAGTAAGAGTAAGGAGCTCAGATGTCAGTGTTCTTGATAGAGCAGTAGAAACACGCAGATGGATCTGTGAAACTAGATCATCTGGGCTGGTGACTTACTTCACCAGGCACAGCCTGGGGCAGGTCACAAGCCTTTAGTCTAAAAGAAGGCTCAAGTTACACTCAGTTTCAACTCCAACATAAGGCAGAAGTCCTAACACTGCAATGGCACAGCTCTTCAGAGAAGCCCCACACAGGCAAGTGTAGCATTCTGGGATCCAGAAGTCCCTGGTATCTCAGGGTGGGGAGTGGGTATAGACGTGTGAGGTTGGTCCAAGCCTGGGATTCAGATGAAGAGACTGCTATGCACAGGGGACTTCAGAACCACAGGAAAACAAATGGGACATGAACTTCAGGAATAGGTGCCCATATGATGCCCCAAAGTCTAGGCAAAGCCAGCTGTCCTGCCAAGGAGGCATGAGACCAAAGCAGGCAGTCCAGAGAAGACCAGAAGGCAACACAAAGACTTTCTTACATAGATTCACAATCCCTTGCCAGAGGTTCTTCATTCAGTCATATAAACCCTGCTCATGTACCCAGACACCATCTTAAAAAGGAGCAGGAGAAAGGCAGGAACTCTGGAAGGTGGGCATTTACTCCAGAGGGACTGAATCAGCTAAAAAACACTATAAACCATAGAAAATGAGCTAATGTTAACAAATAAGAGTGCTACCCACTCTCCTCTTCTTCAACCCTGCCTGGCTTTCCAGGGGAGAAGGAACTTTTGGAATTGATTGGCTTGATCATAGATATAAGGATGTTATATTTTCTCTGCACACCTAACTAATACTGTATTTATTTCACCTCTGTCAGAGGTATTACCTTCTAACGAAAAAGCAATAGTAAACGGTTCCAGAATCGAGGACATTCACTGTTTTGTTTAGGTTTAGGTTTTTAAAATTTGTATATATATTCATATATTTGTTCTATGAAATGAGCGTTATCCACAGGGGAAAAGTAGCCCCTGGAAATGATAAATAAGAATGAGGGAGATTCTAGAGGGGAGGGGGGTGGGAGGATGGGTTAGCCTGGTAATGGGTATTGAGGAGGGCACATTCTGCATGGAGCACTGGGTGTTATGCACAAACAATGAATCATGAAACACTACATCTAAAACTAATGATGTAATGTATGGGGATTAACATAAGAATAAAAAAAAACCCTCTTAACTATAGAGAACAAACTGAGGGTTGAGGAAGGGAGGTGGGGGGGGATGGGCTAGATGGGGGATGGGTACTAAGGGGGGCACTTGTTATGATGAGCACTGAGTGTTATATGTAAGTGATGAATCCCTAAATTCTATACCTGAAACCAATTTTACCATACATGTTAACTAACTAGAATTTAAATAAAAACTTGAAATTAAAAAAAAAAAAAGAATGAGGGAGAGCTAGGTGCCTACATGTTGTGTCAACACTTCCAGCTCTTTCTTGAGAAGTTGCCTTCCTCTGAATGCTGCACCCTATCCTTTTTTTTAAGAGTTTATTTTTATTTCATTTGAGAGAAAGAGAGAACAAGCAGGGGGGAGGGAGAAGCAGGCTCCCTGCTGAGCAGGAGCCCAACATGGGGCTCGATCCCAAGACCCTGAGATCATGAGCCGAGCTGAAGGCAGACGCTTAACGACTGAGCCACCCAGGCCCCACTACTGCTGCACCCCATCCTTGACGCACCCATTAGTTAGCAGTGAAGTCAAAGATTTTCTATCTTGTGCTGTTGGGAAGATGGCAGAGTAGGACTCTCACCTCATTCCACAGATACAACCAGGTAACATTCACATCAGCTTGAATATTCCAGAAAAAGACCCAAAGACTGACAGAACAAACCCCACAAACAAAGTAGAGAAAAGGCCACATCGAAGAAGGCGGAGATGCGATTTGAGACCTAAAGGGACTGGGGCCATCCACAAACAGGAGGGAGCTGGGAGTACAGTGAAAGGCAAGAAACAGACAATCACACTGGGGACTCAAAATGGGGAAGACAAACCCCCATAACATTTGGCTTTGAAAACAAGAGGGGCCTGATTTTGTGAGTTCTTACAAACAGTAGGACTCCAAGCCTGGAATTCTTAAAATAAGGTATTCGGCTCTAGGAAAGCTCTGTGGGCATTAGGAAGCTGAGTCCTCACCCTTTAAGAGGCAGCATGACAAGCAGCCTAAGCAGATACAGTGAAGAACCAGCAGTTTGAAAACCACTGGGTGGCAGGGGTTCCTGTGTGGATCAGTCACTTGGGTGTCTGACTCCTGATATCAGCTCAGGTCATGATCCCAAGCCCTGTGTCCAGATCTGCACTCAGTGCAGAGTCTGCTTCAGATTCTCTCTCTCTCCTCTCCCTCAACCCCTCCCCACCCCTTGCATGCTCTCTAAATAAATAAATAAATAAAATCTTAAAAATAAAAAAAAAAAGGAAAGAAAAACACTGGTGGCAAATGGGAGAGGGAGTGATTTACTCATTACAGACTATGTCCTGGAGAGCTATGGATCTCAGAAAGACACCTCCAGGAACAAAGGAGTTTGTAGGCACAATTTCCCATCCCGGCCCACCAGCAGAAACACAAAGCCGCCTGTGGGAACCAGTACTTTGCCCACACTCCCCACCTAACTTGCTTGCACCAAGCCCCCCACCCCATGCTTCAATGTATCTGCCTTTTCCAGTCACACTTGCCTCGGTCCCAGCAATGTGGATCCCCTCCCGTAGAAGATCAACACAAACCTCACCAGCACTGCCTCTTCTGACCTGTGCCTTTTGCAGAGCCCTGGTCTTGGTGGTGGCGGGCTCTGCAGAAGCCTGAGGCCTTGTTAAAAGTGCAAGACCTTCCACGTGCCCTTTGCAGATCCACTTAGGCTGGCCAGTACCAATAGCAGCAGCTCCGGGTCTCAATTAGCGAACAGACCAGAGTGTACCTTGTTTAAATACAGGCCACAACTGTCAGGAACCAAACACTACCCACAACAGGCAAAGAGAGCCACTGCAGACAACTGAACTGAAGCAAAAAGAGACAAGAACACAAGACACATGCAACACCCAGAGGAGAAACTCCCTGAAGGACTAGGCCCTGGGGAGCAGGGGACAATGCACTGCAGGGTACTTCAGGACCTCTTCTTCCTAAAGCCATTACCTTCAAGAACAGGAGACATAGCTGACTTTACACAGAGAAATAGACAGACAGTTACAAAAAATGAGAAGTCAGAGAAATATATCCAAGTGAAAGAATAGGACCAAACCACAAAAAAGACCTAAGCAAAACAGACAAAGGTAATATACCTGACAGAGAATTTAAGGAATGATCATAAAGATACCCATTAGACTGGAGAAGAGAGTAGAGGACATCAGTAAGACACTTAATTAAGAGATAAAAAAGAATCAATCAGAGATAAAGACCACAATAAATGAAATTAAAAATACACTTGATGGAATAAGTAGCAGGCTAAACGAAACAGAGAAATAATGACCTGGAAGACAGAGTAATAGAAAGTAACCAAACTGGGCAAATGAGAGGAAAAAAATTATGAAACTTGAGAATAGTCTAGGGAACTCAGTGACTCCATCAAGTCTGAAAAAAATACTCGCATTTAGGGAGCCCAGAGGAAGAAAATAGAGAAAAGGGGGCAAAAAATGTATCTGAAGAAATAAGAACTGAAAACTTCCAAGAGGCACAGAGTGCCCTTTGTAGATCCAAGAGGTACAGAGACCCACATGGAACATTCTCCAGAATAGATCACATATTAGGCCACAAGACAAGTCTCAAAAAATTCAAAAAGATCGAAATCACAGATAGCATTCATTTTTTCTGACCACAACACTATGAACTAGAAGTCAACCACAGGAAAAAATCTGGAAAGACCACAAATTCACAGAGGTTAAATAACATGCTGCTCAACAATGAATGAGTCAAACAAGAAATCAAAAGAAGAAATAAAAAATTACGTGGAAACAAATAAAAATGAAAACAGAATGGTCCAAATCTTTGGGACACAGCAAAAGTGGTTCTAAGAGGGAAGTTTATAGCAATACAGGCATGCTTCAAGAAGCAAGAAAAGTCTCAAATAAACAACCTAATCTTACACCCAAAGGAGCTAGAAAAAGAACAACAAATAAAAACCCCAAACCAGCAAAAAGAAGGAAATCATAAAGATTAGAACAGAAATAAATGATATAGAAACTAAAAAACAGTAGAACACATCAATGACCAGGAGCTGGTTCTTCAAAAAGATCAGTAAAATTGATAAACCTCTAGCCAGACTCATTAAAAGAGAAAGAGAGAGAGAGAGAGAAAGGGCTCAACTAAACAAAATCACAAATAGAAGAAATAACAACCAACACCACAGAAAGATAAACAAATGCAAAAGAATGTTATGAAAAATTATATGACAACAAATTGGACAACTTAGAAGAAATGCATAATTTCCTAGAAACATAAAACTACTAAAACTGAAACAGGAAGAAATAGAAAATCTGAATAGATCCATTACTAGAAAGTAAATTGATTCAGTACTCAAAAAACTCCCAACAAACAAAAGTCCAGGACCAGATAGCTTCACAGGCGAATTCTACCAAACATATAAAGAAGAGTTAATATCTATTCTTCTCAAACTATTCCAAAAAAGAGAAGAGGAAGGAAAATTTCCAAATTCATTCTATGAAGCCAGCATTACCTTAATACCAAAACCAGATTAAGACTCCACCAAAAAAAACGACAGGCCAATATCTCTGATGAATATAGATGCAAAAATCCTCAACAAAATACCAGCAAAGTGAATCCAATGATACATTAAAAGAAGTTGTTCACCATGATCAACTGGTATTTATTCCACGGTTGCAAGGGTGGTTCAATATTCTCAAATCAATCTGTGTGATACATCACATCTATAAGAGAAATTATAAAAATGATATGATCATTTCGATAGATCAGAAAAACCATTTAACGAAGTATAACCCGTTCATAATAAAAACCCTCAACAAAGTAGGGACAGAGGGAACATACCTCAATATGACAAAGGCCTTATATGAAAAACCCAGAGCCAACATCATAGTCGTGGGGAAAAGTTGAGAACATTTCCCCTAAGGCCAGGAACAAGACAAGGATGTCCACTCTCACCACTTTTATTCAATATAGTACTGGAAGTCCTAGCCACAGCAAGCAGACAACAAAAAGAAATAAAAGGCATCCAAATTAGTAAGGAAGAAGTAAAACTTTCACTATTTGCAGATGACATGACACTATATACAGAAAATGCTAAAGACTCCACCAAAAAACTACTAGAACTGAAATTTGAATTCATTTAAGTCTCAGGATACAAAATCAACATACAGAACTCTGTTGCATTTCTATATATTAATAATGAAGTAGCAGAAAGAAAAATTAAGAAAGCAATCCCATTTACAATTGCACCAAAAAAAAAATAAAGTACCTAGGAATAAACTTAACTAAAGAGATGAAAGACCTATACTCTGAAAACTATAAGACATTGATGAAAGAAATTGAAGATGACACAAAGAAATGGAAAGACATTCCATGCTCATAGACAGGAAGAAAAAAAATTCTTAAAATGTCTATACTACCCAGAGCAATCTACACATTTAATGCAATCCCTATCAAAATACCAACAACATTTTTCACAGAATTAGAAAAAACAATCTTAAAATTTGTATGGAACCACAAGGACCCCAAAGAGTCAAAGCAATTTTGTTTGGAGAAAAAAAAAAAAAAGCAAAGCTGGAAGCATTACAATTTCAGACTTCTAATTATACTACAAAGCTGCAATAATCAAAACAGTATGGTACGAGCACAAATATAGACACATAGATCAGAACAGAATGGAAAACCTAGAAATAAACCCACAATTACATGGTCGATTATTCTTCAACAAAGCAGGAACAAATACCCAATGGGAAAAACGCTGTCTCTTCAACAAATGGTTTTGGGAAAACTGGACAGCAAGATGCAAAAGAATGAAACTAGACCACTTTCTTACACCACACACAAAAATAAATTCAAAATGGATGAAAGACCTACATGTGAGACCCGAAACCATAAAAATAGTAGAAGAGAGCACAGGTAGTAATTTCTCTAACATCGGCCGTAGCAACATTTTTCTAGATATAGCTCCTGAAGCAAGGGAAATAAAAGCAAAAACAAACTATTGGGACTTGATCAAAATAAAATGCTTCTGCACAGCAAAGGAACAAGCAACAAAACCAAAAGACAACCCACTGGATGGGAGAAGATATTTGCAAATGACATCTCTGATAAAGGGTTATTATCTAAAATATATAAAGAACTGACACAACTCAATGCCCAAAAAACAAATAATCCAATTTAAAAATGGGCAGAAGACATCCAGATGGCCAACCAACCCATGAAAAGATGCTCAGCTTCACTCATCATCACACCTGTCAGAAGGGCTAAAATCAAAAACAGTTTTGGTGAGGATATAGAGAAAAAGGAACCCTCTTGCACTGTTGGTGGAAATGCAAGCTGGGAATGCCACTGTGGAAAACAGTATGGAGTTTCCTCAGAAAGTTAAAAATAGAACTACCCTACAATCCAGTAATCACACTATTGGGTATTTACCAAAAAAAATATAAAACACTAATTCAAAAGTATACCTACACCCCTATGTTTATTGCAGCATTATTTACAATAGCCAAGATATGAAAGCAGCCCAAGTGTCCAATGATAGATGAGTGGATAAAGAAGAAGTGGTATATATATACAATGGAATATTATTCAACCATAAAAAAGAATGAAATCTTGCCATTTGCAACAACATGGATGGAACTAGAGAGTATAATGTTAAGCAAAGTAAGTCAGAGAAAGGCAAATACCATATGACTTCATCATATGTGGAATTTAAGAAACAAAACAAATGAGCAAAGGGAAAAAAGAGAGACAGACAAACCAAGAAACAGACTCTTAGAAAATAAATTGATGGTTCTAGAGGGGAGGTGGATAGGGGATGGGTGAAATAGGTGATGGGGATTAAGAAGGGCACTTGTGATGAACACTGGGTGATGTATCAATGTATAGAATCACTATACTGTTCCCCTGAAACTAATATAACCCTGTATGTTAACTACATTGGAATTAAAATAAAACAATTTTTTTTAAAGATTTTATTTATTTATTTGAGAGAGAGAGCACATGAGAGGGGGGAGGGTCAGAGGGAGAAGCAGACCCCCTGCTGAGCAAGGAGCCCGATATGGGACTCGATCCCAGGACTCCAGGATCATGACCTGAGCCGAAGGCAGTCGCTCAACCAACTGAGCCACCCAGGCGCCCAAAATAAAACAATTTTTTAAAAGGATTTTTTATCTTTACTACTTGCATGCTGAAAATTATGACAAAGTAATCTCTAAGTCCAAATACTTAAAAAGACCAAGGAACTGGACCTGAACCAAATAATACTGCATGTTACATTGGGATTGAAAGCTAGACCAGTAATGCATTCCTCAAAACACAAACATATTCCACAGCAGGAACATACAAAACCCAACAAGGCGGTGAACCAAAGTCAGCCCATAATATCCCCAAAGGAATAATCTTCACACTTAGCAACTCACTCTGCCTTCATGACTCAGAGATGATAGCAGTGTGCTCACATGTGTGTGTGTGCATGTGTGTGTGTGTGTGTGTGTGTGTTTACACGTGGGTTAGTCTTTGGTCCTTTGGACAAGTTTTTTTTTTTAAATATTCATTAAATATTAGCTTGCCCCTTACTTCACTTCACACATTTCACTTATACCCATCATACTAACTCTTAGCAGGATTTCAAAGTTAAGCCTTTCCTGCAGAACAAGGAAACAAGAAGTTTTTTCTTGTATCCCCAGAATATTCTTTGGTCTTGTGCTATTCTCATTATGGCCTCCTACAGTCGTATTTTATTTTATTTCCTTTTCATTCTTACTTTGTCTCGCATTGGCTGAATCCAGAGCCCGCCACAAAAACCAATGTAGAAACAGATCCTTATGGATTCAAATGTACCCTGGTCAAAACTCAGTGTCTTGTCTTTCCCAGTCTTCCCTGAATACCTCCCTTTACTCTTTCAGAAGCTTTAATTTATATATATATATATATATATATATATATATATATATATATATATATAAAGCCATAAGTCAGAAAATGAGTCAAACATCTGGCACCCAGAACCAGAACAATCTGGTTCCCCAGGTATCAGGAAAAGAGAAAATAGTTTTTAAAATGATTTTCCAGGGGCGCCTGGGTGGCTCAGTCATTAAGTGTCTGCCTTCCACTCAGGTCATGATCCCAGGGTCCTGGGATCGAACCCTGCATGGAGCCCTGCATGGAGCCCACATGGAGCCCTGCAACAGGCTCCCTGCTTGGCAGGGGGCCTGCTTCTCCCTCTCCCATTAGCCCCCACCCTGCTTGTGTTCCCTCTCTCACTGTCTCTCTCTGTCAAGTAAATAAATAAAATCTTTTTAAAAAATGATTTTCCATTCCACATGAACTTATTAATGGAGCTACATTTGTCTTGTCCTTACTGCTTGGAATATGGCAAGAAAGCAATATTCTTTTTTTTTTTTTAATTTTATTTATTTATTCAGAGAGAGAGACTGAGAGAGCATGAGAGGGGGGAGGGTTAGAGGGGGAAGCAGACTTCCCGCCGAGCGGGGAGCCGGATGCGGGACTCGATCCGGGTTCTCCGGAATCATGACCTGAGCCGAAAGCAGTCGCCCAACCAACTGAGCCACCCAGGCACCCAAGAAAGCAATATTCTTATAGAGATATTGGTGTGTGAGAAGAAAAAATTCCTTTTTTTTTTTTTAAATTTTATTTATTTATTTGAGAGAGAGAATGAGAGAGAGCATGAGAGGGGGGAGGGTCAGAGGGAGAAGCAGACTTCCTGCTGAGCAGGGAGCCCGATGCGGGACTCGATCCCAGGACTCCAGGATCATGACCTGAGCCAAAGGCAGTCGCTTAACCAACTGAGCTACCCAGGCGCCCAAGAAGAAAAAATTCCTATTCCTTTTACCTTCCTAGGTTCTGCAGCTAGGGCCTTATAAAATAAAGTTAACAAAAAACAGATTAAAAAGAAAAAAAAACAGTTTATTAATGCATGCAGCACATATCATGCAGGAGAAACCTCAATAAAGAGTAATTCAAAGAGGTGGTTAGATCGTGGGCTCACATAGCATCTTAACAAAAACACAATAAATTTGTGCAGAAGAGACAGGACAAAGGAAAAGGAATTTAGGTTTCCAAGGGTAGCAAACTGCAGGAAGGTAAATACGTGTGGGAAACTAATGCAGTAGGCTTCATTTCTGCATCTGTTGAATCTCATCTGCCTCCACATTAAAATAATCCCCATGTCAAAGTAGTGTATTTTGGAATGGAATATTTTAATCCTTTAACCTAGTATTACAGAAGAGATCTGTAATAAATAAAATGTGCATTCAGAAGTATTTCCAGTGCTCATCAATATCTCCCCTTCTTGGATATACAGCAAGATTTTATTTTCTTGCACCCTTGAAATTAGGCATGGCCATGTGACTTGCTCTGGCCAAATGAGAGAATCATTTAAGTTCTGGTGCATGATTCTCCTTTCTCTCCTTCCTGTGTTCCTGCACACCCTGCAAATCCATGCTGAGATGATAGTGTCTTAGGATAGTAGAACCTTCATCACCCTGGGCTCCTGCTTACCTCCTGCTGTTTTAAACACTGAGATATGGGGCTTGTTTATTTTTACAGCATAAACAACTTTCCCTGACTAACGTAAAAAATAGGCAGTCTGCTCTGAAAATCCAGGATTCTAAAACTTGGGAGAAGAATTCACTTTATCAGTAGTTTTCTCTCTTCATGTGTCCTCCTGACATTCGAATTCTGCATATGTATCTCAGGTCATTTGAGATTAGTTTTATCACAATTAGGGGGTTGAGAGGAACTGGAATAAGAAGGAACCAGATGAATAAACAATACTAGGCTTCACTTTGACTTACTTGCTTTACTTATATTTCTGCCTGTTGTCTGGTGTGACCCTGCACGTATGAACTGCTTTTATTTTACATAATGGAACCACCACGATTCTCAAAGCCTATACAGCTCTCATCCTCCCTTTCCACTTGTTGGAAAACAGGGCGCTGATTTTAAGTCTTATCCATTATCTCTAGTTAGAATATCAGCTCTTCGGGGCGCCTGGGTGGCTCAGTCGGCTAAGCGGCTGCCTTCGGCTCAGGTCATGATCCCAGGATCCTGGGATCGAGCCCCGTGTTGGGCTCCCTGCTCCGCGGGAAGCCTGCTTCTCCCTCTCCCTCTGCCTGCCACTCTGCCTACTTGTGCTGTCTCTCTATCTCTCTGTGAAAGAAAGAAAGAAAGAAAGAAAGAAAGAAAGAAAGAAAGAAAGAAAGAAAGAAAGAAAGAAAGAAAGAAAGAAAGAAAGAAAGAAAGAAAGAAAGAAAGAAAGAAAGAAAGGAAGGAAGGAAGGAAGGAAGGAAGGAAGAAAGAAAGAAAGAAAATCAGCTCTTCATCTGAAGACTGTTACACGTGATAGAGCACAAAAGGCACTTCATCTCTGTTATACTTTTTATAAAAACCCAGGAGTACTGACAAGTACTCAAGAGTGTTAAGGTCATGAGAAACAAGGAAAGACTAAGAAACTATCACAGACCACAAGAGACAAGGGAGATATGACAATGCAATGCAATATGGTACCATGAATTCAATCTTGGAACAGAGAACATTAATGAAAAAAACTAGTGAAATCCAAATAAAGTCTGTATTTAGTCTACAATAATGTGTCGATATCACTTTCTTAGTTTGGGCAAATGTATTATAAGATATTAACAATGGGGGAAACTGGATGAGGGGTATACAAGAACTCTCTGTACTGTCTTAACAAATGTTCTATAAATCTAAAACAATTCAAAAACAGAATTTTTATTTTTATTTATTTTTTTAAAGATTTTATTTACTTATTTGTCAGAGAGAGAGAGTGAGAGCGAGCAGCAGGCAGAGGGAGATGCAGGCTCCCCGCTGAGCAGGGAGCCCAATGCAGGACTCAATCCCAGGACCCTGGGATCATGGCCTGAACTGAAGGCAGACGCTTAACTGCCTGAGCCAACCAGGTGTCCTGCAGAATTTTTATTTTTATTTTTATTTTTATTTTTTTATTTTTTTATTTTTTAAAGATTTTATTTATTTGACAGAGAGAGACACAGCGAGAGAGGGAACACAAGTAGGGGGAGTGGGAGAGGGAGAAGCAGGCTCCCCGCCGAGCGGGGAGCCCGATGCGGGGCTCGATCCCAGGACTCCCGAGATCATGACCTGAGCCGAAGGCAGACGCTTAACGACTGAGCCACCCAGGCGCCCAGAATTTTTATTTTTTAAAAATAGACAACTGAAGGATAGACTTACCATTTGTGCATATCTATCCTTCCACCACATCTTCAAAAAAAAAGCCATAACTATATTCCTATGTTTCTAAAAATAACTATTTCTCCTACATCTAGAAATAAGGGGAAATATTCATTAACCTTCCTCTAAGAAAGATAAGGAGAATATTCTTGCTTATGAGAGAATTTTCCACATGCAAAAAGAACATTTTTCAAAATTCATTGTTCTTGATCTCCCTTCTTCCCTATGTGCTCATATCACCTAGAGCTGTTGCAAAATTAGTGTTTTGAAAAATGTCTCTAAAGAGAAGAAGGGCAGGGCTGATCGAGACCTAGGGAAGGATATTCTAAAAGGGAAGTCAGGTGGAAACTGGAGCCAGTTGTGTAGGACATGGTATAAGTAAAAGGTAATAAGAAGAGAAGAAGCCAGAGATAGAAGACAGAAAAGGTAAGTTGAGCAGAAGGGTGAGTTGATAGGAGCCATGATGCATATAACTTCAACTGTAAATTGCATAACTGGGACCAATTTTTGGTTTCTGAGCTGGCCAGGAGAGGCTAGATGAGACAGAGAGATATAGGCCTACCTGTCCATAGTGTCTATAAAACTCCTAAGCACCACAGGTATACCCTAGCGGGCTACAAGGCAGGCCATGCCAGGGGAGAGTTCTGGAAGACATTATCTGTGGGTTATGACTGCCTCTTGGTCACCCCCAATTACTACATGTTACGGTCTTAATTATATATGGCCAAATTAATATGCTGAAGCCCTAACCCCCATTTACTTCAGAAAGTAACTCTATTTGGAGACGGCTGGAGACGGGTTTTTAAGGAGGTAGTAGTTAACCCGAGGCCATTAGGGTAGGCCCTAATCTAATCCGACTCGGGTTCTTAGAAGAGAAGGAGATTAGGACACACAAAGGGATGACCATACAAAGAGGAATCAAGAGGAATGTCATTTATGCACCAAGGAGACAGGTGTCAGGAAAACAACTCTATGGACACTTTGATCTTGGACTTCCAGTCTCCAGAACTATGAGAAAATAAATTTCTGTTCTTTAAGCCATTCAGTGTGTAGTAATGAGAGGCCTAGCAAACTGGTACATGACGTGATGTCTTCTCTACATTCCGAGTAACCAATCCCCACTTTTCCTCTCTGGTCTTTATTTTTTTTAATATAAGATGCAATCAAAGTAATGGATAATAAATATCCTAATATGGATATTAGACCCAAAGTCTTAAGTTGGACCGTTGTAAAAATGCGTCATTTCATCATTTCCCTTTATATCCTTGGAAATTATTGAAAATACTGTGAAAGTCATGTATTTTTGTTTTTATATGTGTGTTTTACATGAAACAGCTGCTCCTAACATAAAAACTATTGAGATAAGAACTTACTACCACACTAAAACAGTGGATCTGGGCCTTTTGGGAGGTCATATCTCCTTCTGAAAATACGATAGGACATCTTGCCAAATTTGCACACACATATGTATACATCAACATGCACACACCCATCTACAGAAATTCAGGGAGTTCACAAACCCCCTGTTGCTCATCCACATATGCCCAAGCTCCAGGAGTCTCTTTGCACTCAGATTCATAGTTCTTGTCCAAAGAAGTTAGTAAGAATCACATAATCCATAAAAGGGCACCTGTAAACCTACCTGCCAGGCTGAATTTGCAGAGTAGAAGGAACATCCACAGTGCCCAGGCCCACATTGTCCCCAGGTTAATGCAGGCAGGCTGAGGAGAGAACTGAAAATGTCATCAGTCAAAAGTTAGTTTCCTATCTCTTTTAAACAACTCTATTTCCAGTGATAGATTCTGGGGGTTTTAAGGAAGAATCCTTTATTTTTTTTAAATTTTTTTCCTTATTTTATATTTTTGGCTATCATCACATAGATCCCTTTATAATTACTTCATCAGCCCCAGTCATCATTTAATTTGTCCATAATTCATTCCACTATGTAATATGAAAAGTACACCAGCCACCAAGAAATAAAGTACTGTGAGTCATATAGATCTGAGACCATCATCTGTTCTCTGCCTCAGGCCCTAGCACTGTGGCCAAATGGAATGACTCCTAATTTCCGCAAAGTGCCATGGTATTTCACATCCCTTATTCCTCTTACTCCTCTAAGTAAGTACCTACTGATACAAGATAGACATACAATATTTTTAATGGACTTAATTAGAACAAAAAGGCTACTGACTCTTTATCTCATCCCATAGAGAGATGGTGGGATAATCTAGAATTAAAGCAAATGAAAAAGCAATAACTCATTTCTGGGGGAAAAAAAAAAAGGACTCCAAATTTCATCTGACAGATCATTATAGGAAAAAAGAAACAGTTCTCAACAAAATAAATCATTTGAGAAAAAAATCACATGCATCATTTCTGGAGAAAACCACCAGGATAAAATGCTCTCACCAGGATAAAATTGAAACATCTTATTAATTGAAAATGCCTAGGGCAATAAAGCAGAATGAAAACTTGATTTAAATGAGTATAAAATAAAGGGAAATTTTTAAATTTTTTAATGAAGAATAAGTGTGTTCTTCAAAATTAATCATAACACCAATACTATTTGTCAGTGCCTAATTATTCAGAACATCGTCTTAATTTTCTCCATTTTTTAGCTGGAAGACATACCTTTACACTAGTTCTAAAAGCATTCTGGAAAGGCAGGGAGGTCTAACCATGAAAACTCTATAAAAGCTATGAAGCTCAAATTCTCAATAAATAAATAATTATGGATGTGAAAGCTAAAATTATTATTCTGACATGGGGTTTTATTTTTTAAAATCTTATCAATATTAACTGTTGAATAAAACATTTTAAAATTAATGGAAATTACTGCTTGCCTCCTTTAAAATGAGAATACTCATCTATTATTTGTGAATTTTGAAAAAAATCCTTTTCAAAAAAATCAACAGTATTAAATCATACTGAGAGACAAAATTAGAAAAATTGCAGTAGTTGGAGAGGGGCATTCTAGAAGATGACACTGCCTAAGTGTTCTAGCCCTGGCACCCCCTTGAATCAGCTGGTGACCTCAGGTATTCTCTTATTCATTTAGCAGTGTCCCAGCCATACATTAGGTGCTTGGAATAAAAGATGATCCTGTCCCCAACTTCACTGTAGTTCAATGGTTTTTAACAAGGAGAAGGGAGTCAGAGGATGGGAGGATGCAAAGTAAGCTACTGTTACTGATGGCTCTGTGTCATATCCCTCCAAATGGGTTTGAGAAGAAAAAAAGTTTGAGAACCATGGATCTACTTGCAGAGACAGAAGCGTGGATACTAATAGCAAATATCACATGGTAAGTGCTGTAATTATAATAGTGCAACAAGAGTACAAAGCATCTGAGACAAATGAGCCAAAGACTATGGAAAGCCAACAAGTGGTGCTAAATAATGATGCCCCTCATTCTACCACTTTCCTGCCCTCTAGTGCCTTTTCCCCTTCCCCTCACACACCAGAGGACCATCACAAAGTGATTGCTTGTGGGTAGTGAACATGAACAAATCTGAGGTGCCTCCGAGGAACTTAGCAATAAGTTCAAATGGGAGTTTAACTAGCAAAATCTGTGTACGAAGGCCATCCTAGTTATCTTTAGGAGTAAATCAGGGGGTAAATATGCAGTTGTAGAGCTTGGGTTCACTCTAAACTCCAGGCAAGGAAATCTGGGCATAATCTCAGACAGGTAGATCTGGAAAATCATTATCATCACTTAGTTGCAGGGAACTACTTGACTAATTGTATCTCAAATGGAAGGAGACTGTGAGAACACAAAGAACAAGTCTCCTCAGACTTTAAAATGTTGATGGTTAAAAAAAGAAGTTGGCCAAGTTTATCAGTACTATCTCCTGGAGGAAATGATGAAATTTCCTGGTACTGGAACAAGGCAACCCATCAGACCTAACCACAGTCTTGATGAAAGAAAACTCAAAACCAAAAATCTCCACCATTGCTGTGAAGCCTTCTTTGATGATTAATTTAGGGGAGGAAACCCTGAACAAGGGACGTGAGTCATTAGACAGACTACCCTTGGGGCACCTGGGTGGCTCAGTCTGAGCACAACCAACTCTTAGTTTTGGCTCTGGTAATGATCTCAGGGTTGTGAGAGGGAGCCCTAAGTCGGGCTCCATGCTCAGCAGGGAATCTCCTTGAGGATTCTCTCCCTCTGCCCCTTCCCCCACTCATGCTCACTCTCGTTCTCTCTCTCGCTCTCTCTTTCTAAAATAAATCTTTAAAGACAAGAATCCCCCCACTCCCTTTGAGCACAGTAAAGGTGTCACCTGTTCTCTGGACAGTAGTCATATTCTTAGTGCCTCTTCTAATGAGACAATTAGAATTCATGGTTTAAAATCTGGGAAAACCCTGAAGGAATTTTGCGACCATCCCTCCTTTGTTAATGAAGCAACTTTTACACAAGATGGACCTTATATTAGTGCATCCTCTGATGGCACTGTAAAGATCTGGAATATGAAGACAACAGAATGTTCAAATACCTTTAAATCCCTGGGCAGCACTGCAGGGACAGATATCATGGTCAACAGTGTGATCCTGGTTCCTAAAAACCCAGAGCACTTTGTGGTGTGTAACAGATGAAATAGAGTGGTCATCATGACCATGCAGGGTCAGACTGTCAGAAGCTTCAGCTCTGGTAAGAGAGGTGGTGGTGATTTTCTTTGCTGCGCCCTCCCTCCCCGTGGTGAATGGATCTACTGTGTAGGGGAGGACTTTGTGCTCTACCATATTAACACAGTCACTGGCAAACTGCAGAGAACTGGGACAGTTCACGAGAAAGATGTGATTGGTATTGCACATCAGCCTCATCAGAATTTGACTGCTACCTACAGTGAGGATGGACTCCTAAAGCTCTGGAGACCCTAATTCCACTTTTTTTTTTTTAAACTCGCTGAGAGCATGTACTTAAGTGAAGACATATTCATGTATTGCTTTTTTTTTTTAGGCTACCTTTTCTCAACAATTATCTGAATGTAGGCACAAGAATAATTTTGTGAAAATTCATGTTCAAAAAAAAAAAACCCATCAGTCTCTTGGAGTCTAAATGAGGTAACTCACCCTCTCTAAAGCTGAGCAATTCTGGGGTGTAGCAAGACTCTGGGTCCTAGGAAATTCACAAAGATTATGCCATGCTCGCAATGTCCACAATAGCCAAACTATGGAAAGAGCCAAGACATCCATCAACAGATGAATGGGTAAAGAATGGATATATATATATCTATATATATATATAGATATATATATATAAGTTCCCATTTGAACTTATTGCTATATATATCTATATATATATACCAGCTCGATCCCAGGACCCTGAGACCATGAAACCAAGAGTCGGATGCCCAACTGACTCAGCCACCCAGGCACCTCAGAAATGTTTTAAAACAAGATACGTTTTCCAAACTCATGTTTTATTTTAAACCCATGCCCTCACCTTCTTCAGGCAATGTTCCACTAAGTAAAAAAGTTTAGCAGAAGTAAGGAGAAAGAGAGGTAGTCTCTTAACTAGTAGATTATGTATGTATATATATGTATATATATATATACATATATATACACATATATATATATATATATATATATAATGTGGAATATTATGCAGCCATCAAAAAACCCCGAAATCTTGCCATTTGCAACAACATGGATGGAACTAGAGGGTATTATGCTAAGCGAAATAAGTCAATCAGAGAAAGACATGTATCATATGACCTCACTGATACGAGGAATTCTTAATCTCAGGAAACAAACTGAGGGTTGCTGGAGTGGCAGGGTTGGGAGGGATGGGGTGGCTGGGTGATAGACACTGGGGAGGGTATGTGCTATGGTGAGTGCTGTGAATTGTGTAAGACTGATGAATCACAGTCCTGTACCTCTGAAACAAATAATGCAATATATGTTAAGGAAAAAAAAAAAAGAAGAAGAAGAAGGTAGCGGGAGGGGAAGAATGAAGCGGGGGAAATCGGAGGGGTAGACGAACCATGAGAGACGATGGACTCTGAAAAACAAACTGAGGGTTCTAGAGGGGAGGGGGGTGGGAGGATGGGTTAGCCTGGTGGTGGGTATTGAGGAGGGCACATTCTGCATGGAGCACTGGGTGTTATGCACAAACAATGAATCATGGAACACTTCATCTAAAACTAATGATGTAATGTATGGGGATTAACATAAGAATAAAAAAAAATTAAAACTCAAAAAAAAATAAATAAAAAATAAAAAAGAAGAAGAAGAAGAAGATAGTAGGAAGGGAAAAATGAAGGGGGGGGATTCGAAGAGGGAGATGAACCATGAGAGACTGTGGACCCTGAGAAACAAACTGAGAGTTCTAGAGGGGAGGGGGTGGGGGGATGGGTTAGCCTGGTGATGGGTATTAAAGAGGGCACATATTTAATGGAGCACTGGGTGTTATACACAAACAATGAATCATGGAACACTACATCAAAAAAAATTAATTAATTTAAAAAAAAAAGATTATGCCATGCTCTGGAGAAAATCAAAACCATATTCTGCATTCCCCAGGTCATCAGCACTAATTTCTAAATGCTTTGAACAACTGTCTTCAATAAAAGGTCACTTCCTAGAAATATACAGTTTCTCATTAGTGGGACCTCATTTGAATACAGCATTTAATGGAGACCCAGAATTCTCAAACAACGCTATGAACATTCCACATTGGACTAAAGGACTCTTAGAATATATAGTGATGTGGGCGCCTGGGTGGCTCAGTCGGTGAAGCGACTGCCTTCGGCTCAGGTCACGATCCTGGAGTCCCGGGATCGAGTCCCGCATCGGGCTCCCTGCTCGGCGGGGAGCCTGCTTCTCCCTCTCCCTCTCCCCCCTCTTGTGCTCTTTCTCTCTCTCACTCTCTCTCTCAAATAAATAAATAAAATCTTTAAAAAAAAAAGAATATATAGTGATGCCACTTAAGTAACCTGTGGTATCTTATCTTTAAAGGTGTAAACCCAGTAGTAGCTACTGTTATGAGAAGGAGGACTGAAAACACATCCAAGCAATTACTGCTGGCTACGCACAGAGCCTGGGGACAAGACAAGAAGCAGGAAACAAAGGAGAAGATGCTTCCTCTGCCAGTTTCTGCTAAAAATGTTAGCATGTTAAATTATCCCTGCCTTCCCACATCCTGTCTCACAGACCAAAGCAAAAGAAATAGCATGGGTGTTCTACTCTGTAGCAGTCCCCCATTACACCCACCCACTACCCCCACCCCAACACACACAAGCTGTCCTTTGGCAGTTCAGTAATTCCCACTCAAGGCTGCATCCTAGATGCAAAGTTTCATCTGAATACACTTGTACAAAAATGTACCACTCTGTGATTTTTCCCAGGGCTGGTCCTACTTTCATTCATTCATTCATTCATTCATTCATCCATACATTCACCTAACTAACGTATATTGATACCCATTCTGTGCCAGGAAATGTGCATAGCATGGAATCGGGTTTTTAAAGGATGGGCAAAGAAGGAATAAATTCTAGGTACAGCACTTTGGCCATAAATTTAATTAAGAACGTGTAAACTCCACTGATGGGAAGGAGGAAGCAAGCAGCAAGTTGCCCAGCCTCATTAAGTCCCACTACATTCCTTAACTATGTATGGTAATGGAAGTTAACTAGATTTATTGTGGTGATTATTTCACAATATATACAAATATCAAATCATTAAGGTGTACACGTAAAACTAATATAATGTTATATGTAATTATATATAAATTTAAAAAGATGTCAAAGAACCACATTCAGTTTCAGTCTATAAAACCCACTTGAGGTGCAGGATGCCTTCACACAAAGAACATTTTGAGATGCCAGCAGCAAGACAGGCAAAAGCATAATCATGATGTGATAGTGAGAGTCTACAAAGTGCTGATTACATTATAAAAACGGTATCTTGCCCTTTTTTTAAAAAATAAATTTTTATTTATTTGAGAGAGAGAGAGAGAGCACACAAGCAAGGGGGAGGGGCAGGGGGAGAGGGAGAAGCAGGTTTGATCCCAGGACCCTGGGATCCTGACCTGAGCTGAAGGCAGACGCTTAACCAACTGCACCACCCAGGCACCCTGTAGCTTGCCCTTCTAAAAATCCCTGTGGACTTGTATTATCTCCACTTTACAAATATGGAAGTTGAGGCTCAGAGATATTATGTAACCAGTCCAAAAATCATTTTTGGCATAGCTGGGATTCAAACCCATGACTGTCTTATTCCAAAGCCTAGACTCTTTCTACCAAAATCAAACAGTAGCTTTTAGCGATTTACTGTCCCTCAGCCCTCCTGCCACAAAACACCAGTACACAAAAAGGATCTTCTTTTGATGCTCCTAGATCTAATTTTCTCTAGAGTTTCCAGAAAGATATTCATTATATATATTCACATATTTTCACCATCCCCTGAACTTTGACCCCCATAATTCCCCACCCTTACCCCAACAGTTTAAAATATTAACTCCAAAAGATTAGATTCCCCATAATTAGCAAAAAACAGTCTAACTAAGGAGTAATTCACATGGTGGGTCCTGACCCATAATTTCACTGAAGAAAGCAGAAAAAGACCCTCACATAATAGAAAAAAAGGCCTAATGTGCAAGGGCTTGAGTTCTCAGACTCCTCTAAAGGAACGTGGCACTCACCTTCCTGTGGTGTCCAGATGTCCTGCTGGTTCAAAAGCTCCCCATCAAAGGTGTTCTGTCCCCTACAGCACAAGTCAAGGCAGAGAGGGGATTTTGAAATTTATCTACATAGAGATGTGTGAATATTTCCTCTCTGGTTGTCTGGGAGATTTCTCTTTGCTTTTAAGCAAAACCCAAGCCAGGGTGGCACTCAACCCATTTATGCTGGGAAGTGAGGTGCATTACGGTAACTGGAAAGAATCGGCTTCTGTGAGACTACTCAACTCTACAGGAAAAATACCATCGGAAAGTGTCATAAACAATTAAAAGGAACAACTAAATTTTAAATTTTCTATTCAGGAAGTCCTTACAAATGTGGTAATGGATGAAATGCTGAGAATATCTTTAACTGGAAAAGAGAAATATGTAATCATGTGATTAGCTTTAAATGAAGAAGGAGATGGAGGGAAGAAAATAATAGTAGCTAACTTGGAAAAGAGGTTTATAATTCTTCTTTATGTGTAAAGCCCAAACTAAGCCACTTATTTCCCTAAGCTTCTTATTTAGCAGTTTATTATGATAATGATGACTAATACTATGTGGAGCTCTTACGGTATGTCAGGCACTGTACTAGGAACTTTAATTATCTCCTTGGATCTTCACAGCAATCCTAAAACACTGATAGTATTTTTATTCCCATTTTACAGAGGAGGAAACCAAGGCCAAAACAATTGAGAAACCTGTCCAACGTTAGTGGTGGAGCCAAGAAAGGAGCCAAGGCAGTCTGACCCTCAGTTTCCTACAAATCGGAAGTTTAAATTACATGATTTCTGGGATTCCCATGAGCACTATAATTCTACATTCTTTTACAATGAACAAAACCATAAAGGACATAAACAGACTAAGGAAGAGATTACGATGCAAAGGTAAAGAAACAAAAGGGTTTTTTGGTTTTTTTAAAGATTTTATTTGAGAGAGAGAGAACGCATGCGAGTGGGAGAGAGTTGCAGAGGGGGAGGGAGAGGGACAAGGAGACTCGGTTCTGAGCTCTGAGCTCAACACAGAGCTCGATCCCAGGACCCTGAGACCATGAAACCAAGAGTCGGATGCCCAACTGACTCAGCCACCCAGGCACCTCAGAAATGTTTTAAAACAAGATACATTTTCCAAACTCATGTTTTATTTTAAACCCATGCCCTCACCTTCTTCAGGCAATGTTCCACTAAGTTAAAAAGTTTAGCAGAAGTAAGGAGAAAGAGAGGTAGTCTCTTAACTAGTAGATTATGAGATATTAAAAACCCTATTGTAAGGTATTATCTAGCAGAGCTACACTTGTGCATAAAAATAGCACTTCTTTAATTTGTTCAACCAGTATTTAGTAAACCTATTATATGTGTCACACTTGACTAAAGGTATTGTGTATGAAATAAAATTCTGGTTAAGAATTTGTTGATTAAACATATTTATCTGTAATCTCTCAGGAAACTCCACAAAAATTACAGGAAAGGTATAGAGCCACAAGACAAAACAAATGGGAGCAGAGACAGTAACACATGGAATGAAAGACATCAACAAGTTTTTGGAAAATGAGAAGTGAATCAAATGGTAACTGAGTTGGTGAAAATGAGAAAACTGAAAGCTAAAAATGCCTAAGAGAGACGCCAACAAGAATTGTGTCTCATAATGGCTCAAGAATTTGAGAAACCAGGTGGGCACAGTCTATCCTCATTATTCATGGATTCTGTGTTTGCAAATCCACCTATTCTCTAAAATTTAATTTGTACTCCCAAAATCAATACTCTAGGTGCTTTCACAGTCATTTGCAAACATATACATTGGTGAAAACCCAGAGTCACCTGCACGTAAGTTCTTTTCATGATCTATTTAGAGCCATGTTTTCTAAATTTTTGTAGGTGGTTTTGTTGTTTAAAATGGCTCCTAAGAACAGCACTAAAGCACTGGCTAGTGTTCCCCAGTGGAAGAAGTGATGTGCCTTACAGAGAAAATACCTATTAAGTAAGTTTCATTTAGGCATGAATTACACCTCTATTGGTTCTAAGTTCAAGGTTAATGCATCAACTATATATATTAAATAAAGTATTTTTAAGCCAAAACACACATAGAGCAAGGTTATATATTGATCAACTGATGAAAGCATTGTAACCAGAGGTTTGCAGGAACTCAACCGTGTATTTCCCCTAGGGAGAACAGTTCCTTCCTTATTCGATATTTTAGTGTTGTCAGTGACTTTATATAACACAATGACCACAAATAACATCTGTGTAACAGGGAAGATCAATGTGAACTGAGGCAGGAGAGTAACTCGAATCTGCAGGGCCCATTGACATTATGGCAGCAGAAGTATGATGACAAGGGTTTAAGTATGTGGTGGCCACATGAGAGGAAGACATGGGCAGATCTGAGCATGTAGCAGAACACAACAGAGCACAATATCACAAAGAAGAATATCACAATATCACAAAGTCACTATCTCATGAGAAGAGAACAGATCATTAATATGCTTGAATAAAGTAACACTGAGGTTGGAGAAGAGACTTGATCCATGCACTCCAGCATGTCAACCCAATTCCACAAACATAATTCGCCATCAGGTCCTGTGCTTGGCATTGTGGAAACAAAGCTGAGAAAGGCAGAGGACCCCTCAGAAAAAGTTCACAACTAAGTGGGAAAAGAGACATGTAAACACAATGCTATAAACCAATATAGCCAAAGAGGCATGTATAAAGTGCAACAGAAAATGACAAAAGGGAGCCATTAATTCTACCCTAAGGGAAGTGGATCCCAGCAAATAAATAAGAAAAAGGGACTTTTAAGTGGAACACAGTACTTGGAAGTAAATATACAAAATTATAAACATTCCTGGTAGAGAAATGTGTAACAGCCAGACATTTGCTGGCACCTGGGATGGGGTCTAGAAGACATACTGGTATCCCTTCACTATACCTCCTGAAGTAGGTTGAATGTTGGACCCCCACAAGATGTATCCAACCAGAACCTCAGAATACGACCTTATTTGGAATAAGGGTCTTTGCAGATGTAATTAAGATACAAATCTCTAGATGTGATCATTCTGGATTAAGGTAGATCCTAAAGCCAATGACCAGTGTCTTTATAAGAGACAGAAAACACAGAGAGACACAGGAGAAAGCTTTGTGACTAGGAAATCAGAGATCAGAATGATGTGTCTGCAAGTCAAGGAAGCCTAAGCCTGCCGAGCCACCAGAAGCAAGGAGAGAGGCATGGTACAGTTTCTCCCTCAGGGCCTCCAGAAGGAACCAAGCCCACTGACACCTTGATTTGGGACTTCAGAATTCCAGAACTGTGGGAAAATAAATGCTAGTTTTTAGTCACCAAGTTTGGTGGTAATTTGTTAGATAGCCCAAGGAAACTAACATACTCCTCTATCCCAAATTACATGAGATTCACAGGCAAAGCTGACCCATCAAATTCTTTCATCTAGGAATATGGAAATGACTAGAAAATGACTTTCATCTAGGAATATGGAAATGACTAGACTAGATGAGGCTAGACTGTGGTAGACAATGAGGCTCTCAGGAGTCATGAGTGCTGGCAGATATGTTCTAGACATGCAAGAAAAGAGAGAAGGTTAAGAAGACAGTGAAGCGAAGCAAAGAGATAAGCAAAGGGGAGAGTTTGTGTGAGGAAAGTTCAGTACCTGACTTCCCAGCTGTTTGTGTGGAACACATGAGACTCTGGTGCATTCTCTGCCTGTGGATGTCCATGACATTACCTGCTATGGCACTCCAATAATCTGCTGCCAAGTTACATTTCAATACATTTTTGTTCCTTGCAACCAAATGATCCCCAATATAACAATGATGCTGGGGAGTAACTTGTTTTTAAGAAAATAGAAGGAGGTGGACATAAAATGGTAGTTACTAAACAAATGAGTCATTTCAAAGTGTAAACTGATGAGGAAAGAAAAGGTAACAGTTGGGAAATGTTACCAATGAAAAGGCACACTGAAAAGAAAGCAACCAACTTTTCTTTTATAAATACAACATTGATGGTTTCAGGCCCCAGACTATATATTCACATCAGGGGAGAAGTTGGAAAAAGAGAGAATATCAAATGGTCCAAAGACTGAAATAAGCATAGCTCTACTAAGCACCGTTCACATCCTTCCACAGGGTAGGTCTTGTAGTCCTTCTGCCTTGGATTAGGTCTCAATATCTTATATGCCAATTGCTCAATTCCTTCAGTCTCCAAACATCTATTAGTACGTCCTATGTGCCAAGGACTGTGGTAGGTCCAATATGGTAGCCACTAGCTACAGGTGGCTACTGAGCAAGCAAAGTGCAATTCCAAACTGACATGTGCTGGAAGTGTACTATACACACCAGGTTTTGAAGGCTTAATACACAAAGAAAGTAATATTCTTATTAATAATTTTTCTATTGATTACCTGTTGAAATAACACTTTAAATACATTGGGTTAAATATATTATAATTTTACTTTTTTTTTTTACTTCTTTTTTTAAGTAGGCTCCACCCCCAGCATGGAGCCCAGTGTGGGGCTTGAACTCACAACCCTGAGATCAAGACCTGAACTGAGATCAGGACTTGGACCTTTAACCAACTGAGCCACCCAGGTGCCCCTACTTTTTTTTACTTTTTAAAATGAGGCTTGCATTATATTTATTGGACTGTAGCTACTCTAGTTTTAATCCAGCCTTGCCTCTACCTCTCTCCACCCTTACTCCTCTTCTGAAAATCTTCAGCTATACTTTTATACTCTCAAAGTTTGTAAATTTTCCATTATTTTAATCAGGTCATGCATGCTTTTCCTATACCTTGATTCTAAAACTTAAACATTAATAAAGAGCATTTCCAATATTATGACTATATAATTGGTAATCACAGCAGAATCAAGTAGTGTTTTGCACAGATAGAAAAAGAAATGGAATCCCATGCCCCTCAAATTGTCTTGCTAGACTGAGTGTATTTCAAAAATCAAAGTCAACTGGATTATCTTTTCCTAAACTCTATTCCTCAAAATCATGCCACATTTATTCCTCCTACTTGTACAATGACTTTCTACTAGAGCTTTTTATTTTCCCTGAAGTTTTTTTCTGCTATTTTCTTATTGATATGAGGAGCCTATACCTTCACCTAATACTAAAATCATCCAAATTATTCATCATACATTTTGTTAAAATGAATGTATTTTCTTTCTGAAGCATCTTCTTGGAGCTAGCTACAATGAGGTTTCGGCAGCAGGAGGTGGATACAACAGGAGGGGTGCATAGGAAGTGAGGAAACAGCATGTCTCCTGAAAGAAGCTTAATTCTGAAATGAACACTGTGACAAAAGGCACATTGGTGGGATGCAAGGTAGAAGAGAGTGTATGTGTTTATTTGCCATCCCAGAATTAAGAATGGGCTTGAATGGATGTATCTGTAGACTGAAGTCCTCTCCACCGGCCAGCCTCAATCTCCTCCACTAAAATAGGAGAAATGGCCATCTGCCAAGAAAAGGATCTAAGGATCTCATTTATCTCATGAGAAGAGCACAGTAGGGACTAGATCCTGCTGAGGACAAGGATAACTGAGTGACACCCAGGATCCTACATGGCTGAAGAATGAGCACTGGTGAAAAACATCCTCAGATTTCTGTGGCACTCATCTGAAGACTTCAGCTCTTTATTATTTCAAGAGAAAATAACTATAATATAACAATCAAGGAATATGTTCCTGGCACAGATCAAAGGGAGATTTCTGTTTTCATTATTGTTTCCTTAACTCTTGACTCCCTCCCTCTTCCTGTTTTAATAATTATAACAGGAGATAATTACACAGCAATCTGCAAATTAATTCTATTAAAACTAGAAGAATCTCTGGCAGCCTTTCTCATCTAGGCTCCCCATCTGAACTACAAACCAGAATTTAAATGACTATCCCATTTCACAAAGAATGGAACATAATTAGGACCAATCCAGATAGAGAAGTTCATTTACAAGATGCACAATATAGTATTACATACAATGGATGTCTTTAGGGCATTAAGCTTAATTCTCTCACAGAACTCCAGCTGAGAAAGGCCAGTTGAGGTGGATATCCAAAAAAGTAGCCAGAATTACTACTGAATTTTGAGCAATTACAGTATTATTGAAATAGTTCGGTGATCTTGTAAACTGACACCCTGAGGAATTAACACTCCTTTAGATTAACAAATTCTGATTTTCAAAAAAATAAAAAATTTTAAAAGATTTTATTTATTTATTTGTCAGAGAGAGAGAGAAAGCACAAGCAGGAGGAGGAGTGGCAGGCAGAGGGAGAAGCAGGCTCCCTGCTGAGCGGGAAGCCCGATGCAGACGGACGCAATCCTAGGACTCTGGGATAATGACTGAGCCGAAGGCAGACGCTTAACCAACTGAGCCACCCAGGCGTCCCAAAAAAATAAATTTCTAATTTGCATAGTTATGCCTTCTATAGTTCTTCTTTTTTTTAAGACTTATCTATTTATTTTAGAGAGAGAGAGAGAGCCTAAGTGGGAGGGGCACAGGGAGAGGGAGAGAGAACCTCACGCAGATGCCACACTGAGCGCAGACCCTGACACAGGACTTGATCTCATGACCCTGAGATCACAATGTGAGTCGAAACCAAGAGATGGATGCTTAACAACTGTGCCACCCAGGCACCCCTGTTCTACAGTTCTTAACTCTAACTCTATACCTGCAAAAAGCAAAGATCCCACTTCCAGGACTTGGGATTTGAATAGGCTAATGAAGGAATGG
This sequence comes from Neomonachus schauinslandi, assembly GCF_002201575.2. NCBI lineage: Eukaryota > Metazoa > Chordata > Mammalia > Carnivora > Phocidae > Neomonachus > Neomonachus schauinslandi. The sequence continues at coordinate 38,662,820 of NC_058409.1, read as the reverse complement.
GATGTAACTCCACTGATTTAACAAAGTAAACCTACAGTAAAACTCCAAAACCATTGTGCACACAATCACACCTCCATAGGAACAATGATGTGAATGAGACACTTTAAAGGGGGGGTTTTGACACTAAACCAGCCCTACAAGATATATTAAGGGGGTTTCTGTGAGTAGAAAACAAAAACCATAGTAAGAGTAGTAAATATAGGAAGCACAAAAGCAAAATTAATCCTATCTATAAACATCAGTCGAGAGAAACACAAAGTAAAAGGACATAAAATATGATAATCGAATATCTGAAATGTGGTGGGGAGAAGAGTAAAGAATGAATTAAAGATTAAGCAACCAACAGCTTAATATAGACTGCTATATGCAAAAGATTTTATATATAAACCAAATGGTAACCACAAATAAAAAAAAAAGTAATAGATATGAAAAAAAGAGGGAATAAAGAATCCAAGTATTTCACTAAAGAAAGCCAACTAATCATGAGAAGACAGCAGGGAAAAAAGGAATAGAGAGGAACTACAAAAAAAAAATACCAAAAACAAGTAACAAAATGTCAATAAATACATACATATCAATAATTACTTTGACTGTAAATGGACTAAAAGCTCCAACCAAAAGACAAAGGGTGACAGAATGAATAATAAAAAAAAAAGACCCATCTATATACTGCCTACAAGAGACTCATTTCACCCTAAAGAAACATGCAGACTGAAAGTGAAGGGATGGAGAAATATTTATCATGCAAATTATCATGTTAAAAGAAAACCAGAGGAGCAATACTTATATTGGACAAAACAGACTTTATTTTTTTTTATTTTTAAAGATTTTATTTATTTATTTGACAGAGAGACACAGAGAGAGCACAAGTAGGAAGAGCAGCAGGCAGAGGGAGAGTGAGAGGGAGAAGCAGGTCTCCCTGAGCAGGGAGCCCGACATGGGGCTCGATCCCAGGACCCTGGGATCATGACCTGAGCTGAAGGCAGCCGCTTAACCGACTGAGCCACCCAGGTGCCCCTGGACAAAACAGACTTTAAAACAAAGGCTGTAACAAGGGGCAAAGAAGGACACTATGTAATCATAAACAGTACAATCCAACAAGAAGATATAACAACTGTAAATATTTATGCACTCAACATGGGAACACCCAAATACATAAAACAGTTAATAACAAACATAAAGGAAATAATATAATACAAAAACAGTAGGGGACTTCAACACCCCACTTACATCAATGGACAGATCATCCAAATAGAAAACCGACAAGGAAACAGTGGCTTTGAATGATATACTGGACCAGATGAATCTAAGAGATATATTCAGAACATTCCATCCTAAAACAGCCGTACACACATTCTTTTCAAGTGCACATGGAACATTCTCTAGAAAAGATCCCATATTAGGCCACAAGCCAAGTCTCAACAAATTCAAAAAGGCTGAAGTGATACTATGCATCTTTTCTGATCACAACACTATGAAACAAAAACAACCCCAAGAAAAAAATCTGCAAAGCACACAAATGCATACAGTTTAAATAAAGTGCTAGTGAACAATGAATGGGTCAACCAAGAAATAAAAAATTCCATGGAGACAAATGAAAATGAAAACACAATGGTCCAAAATCTTTTGGATACAGCTGAAGCCAATCTAAGAGGGAAGTTTATAGCAATACAGGCCTACCTCAAGAATCAAGAAAAATCCCAAGTAAATAATCTCACCTACATCTAAAGGAATTAGAAAAAGAACAACTAACAAAACCCACAACCAGTAGAAAGAAGGAAATAATAAAGATTAGAGCAGACAGAAACAAAATAGAAACTAAAAATATAGTAGAACATATCAATGAAACCAGGAGCTGGTTCTTTGAAAATATCAACAAAACCAATAAACCTTTACCCAGACTCATCAAAAAAGAGAGGAATCAAATAAATAAAATCAGAAATGAAAGAGGAGAAATAAAAACCGACACCACAGAAAATACAAAAAATTATGAGATTATGAAAAGTTACATAGCAACAAACTGATAAATAAATAGAAATAAATACCTAGAAACATATAACCTCCCAAAATAAATCAGGAAGAAATAGAAAATTTCAACACTCCTATTACAAGAAATGAAATTAAATTAGTAATCAAAAAATTCCCAGCTAGGGGTGTTGGGGTGGCTCAGTCGGTTAAGGGTCTGCCTTGGGCTCAGGTTGTGATCCCAGGGTCCTGGGATGGAGCCCTGTGTCAGGCTCCCTGCTCAGCAGGTAATCTGCTTCTCTCTCTCCCTCAGCCCCTCCCCCCTGCTCATGCTCTCTCTTGTTCTCACTCAGATAAATAAATAAAATACTTTACAATAATGTATTCCAGGGTTAAAGGGTGGTTCAATATTCACAAGTCAATCAATGTGATACATGACATCTATAAGAGGATTGATAAAAACCATATGACCTTTTCAACAGATGCAGAAAAAGCATTTGACAAAGTACAACATCCATTCATGATAAAACCCTCAACAAAATAGGGATAGAGGGAACATACTCAACATAATAAAAGCCATAGATGAAAAACCCACAACTGGGCGCCTGGGTGGCTCAGTTGGTTAAGCGACTGCCTTCGGCTCAGGTCATGATCGGAGTCCCAGGATCGAGTCCCGCATCAGGCTCCCTGCTCAGCAGGGAGTCTGCTTCTCCCTCTGACCCTCCCCCCCTCATGTGCTCTCTCTCTCTCAAATAAATAAATAAAATCTTAAAAAAATAAAAATAAAAATACCTAGGAATAAGCTTAACCAAGGAAGTCAAAGACCTGTACTCTGAGAACTATAAAACATTAATGAAAGATACTGACGACAACACAAATGGAAAGATATTTCATGATTATGGATGGAAGAATAAATATTGTTAAAATGTCTATACTACCCAAAGCAATCTACACATTTAATGCAATCCCTGTCAAAATACCAACATTTTTTACAGAACTAGAACAATCGATCCTAAAATTTGTATAGAACCACAAAAGACCCTGAATAGTCAAAACAATCTTGAAAAGAAAAACAAAGCTGGAGGCACTGCAATTCCAGATTTCAAGTTATAGTACAAAACTGTCGTAATCAGTGCTCACTTCGGCAGCACATATACAAAACTGTAGTAATCAAAATATTTTGTTATTGGCACAAAAGTATGCACATAGATCAATGGAATAGAATAGAAAGCTCAGAAATAAACTCACGTTCATATGGTCAATTAATCTTTGACAAAGGAGGCAAGAATATGCAATGGGAAAAAGACAGCCTCTTCAACAAATGGTGTTGCGAGAACTGGACAGCTACATGCAAAACAATGAAACCGAACCACTTTCTTACAACATATACAAAAAGAAATTAAAATGGATTAAGGACCTAAATATAAGACATGAAACCATAAAAATCCTAGAAAAGAGCACTAGCAGTAATTTCTCTGACATCAGTTGTATCAACTTTTTTCCACATATGTCTCCTGAGGCAAGGAAAACAAAAGCAAAAATAAATTATTGGGACTTCATCAAAATAAAACCCTTCTGCACAGCAAAAGAAACAATCAACAAAATTCAAAGACAACCCACTGAATGGGAGAAGATATTTGCCAATGATATCTCGATAAAGGGTTATTATCCAAAATATATAAAGAACTTACAAAACTCAACACCTAAAAAGAATGTAATCCAATTAAAAAATGGGCAGAAAGGCTGGCTCAGTCTGTTAAGCATCTGCCTTTAGCTCAGGTCCTGATCCCAGGGCCCTGGGGTCGAGATGCCTGTTGGGCTCCCTGCTCAGGGGAAGTTCTCCCCTGCCCTCTGCCCCTCTCCCTGCTCATGCTCTCTCCCTTGCTCTCTCAAATAAATAACATCTTTAAAAAAAAAAGAGAAATGAACAGATATTTCTCCAAAGAAGACATCCACATGGCCAACAGACACATGAAAAGATGCTAAGTATCACTCATCATCAGGAAATGCAAACCAAACCTACAATGAGATATTACATCACCCCTGTCAGAATGGCTAAAATCAAAAACACAAGAAAAAACAAGTGTTGGAGAGGATGTGGAGAAATAGGAATCCTCATATACTCTTGGTGGGAGTGCAAACTGGTGCAGCCACTGTGGAAAAGAGTATGGAGGTTCCTCAGAAAGTTAAAAATGGAATTACCCTATGATCCAGTATTTACTACTCAGTATTTACCCAAAAAATATAAAAACACAAATTCAAAGGGATACATGCACTTCCGTATTTATTGCCATATTATTTACAATAGCCAAACTATGGAAGCAGCCCAAGCATCCACTGATAGATGAATGGATAAAAAAGATGTGAGACACACACACACACACACACAGTGGAATACTATTCAGCCATAAAAGAATGAAATTGGCCATTTGCAACAACATGGATGGAACTAGAGAGTATAAAGCTAAGTGAAATAAGCCAGTCAGAGAAAGACAAATACCATATGATCTCACTCAAATGTGGAATTTAAGAAACAAAACAAATGAGCAAAGGAGACAAAAAAAAAAAAAGAAGACAGAGACAAACCAAGAAACAGACTCTTAACTATAGAGAACAAACTGATGGTAACCAAAAGGGAGGTGGTGGGGGGATGGGTAAAATAGGTGATGGGGATTAAGAGTGCACTTATTATGATGAGCACTGAGTAATGTATAGAATTGTTAAATCACTATATTGTACACCTGAAACTAATAAAACACCGTATGTTAACTATATGGGAATTAAAACAACAAATAAAAATAAAATTAAACAATAAAGTGGGGTTTTGAAATCTATTTTTCTGAAATATAATAGAATCATACAACTTTCCAAGGACACTTACAAATGGATCCATTACATTATCATGCCAAGAGCTAATACAGTATTGTGCTTTCTGGGAAACTCTACAAGCCTTTCAAGAATTTACCTCATTAATTAAACTTCAAAAATGTTTAAGACCCATGAATGGAAAACATTATTTGCATTTTCATATAACTAAGCATGTCTCACAAATACCAAATGGTTTTTCCACATCATTACATCTAAACCATTATAAAGTTTTAAAAAGACTGTATACAGATAACAGTCACGCTTTCTTCTCTCATTGTGTTACTACCAGCTGAGAACTAGTCAATGTGTGCCAGAATGTAGCTTTTCAAAGTAGAGTCTAGGAATCAGCCATGTGAGTATTAACTAGGAGCTTGTTTAGAAAACTCTTAGGATTTGTTGGACCTGCATCATCTCAGTTCCAGTTATCCCTCTGCCCAATCCTGCTTCCTACCCCTCCCTTTCAGAGACATTGATAAACATGCTATGCCCCAAACTAAAGCAACCACAGTAAAGTCCCCCAAAAAAGATGAAGTTTTCCATGTTTACTTGGAAAGTATATTGGGAGTACTGGCACTTGGCAGTATATCAGCTACTGCATAGATATTAGTTCAACGAATGCATATAGCTGTCTGTCTTGGAAATCTAAACAGCAATCTTTCCTATCCAGATTATGTATTCTATATAGTAGTGGTTCCCAACTTTACAGATCCACCCTCACTTTTGATAAACACAGAAATGTAATTCATTCTCACTCTTAGAGACAACAGTCAGTGATCGCTCTAGTTGAAAATCTCACATATTGAAGAATGTCAGTCCTCTGTATATCCCATAAGGCCAAGAAGATTTGGTCTAAATTTATTTTCTGTAATCTGTATCATGAAATAGACTTCTTCTGATTTTAGTTTTAAATAAATGAATCATTTTCTTCAGTCACTTTGCAACCCTCCATCTCTTACTTGTTCATTTTCTATAGACAAGGCATGCCACTTACATAAATGCATCACAGAGGGCCCTGTTCTTAAAAAATCCCTTCATTTGGGTTACTACCTTGCTACTGCTGTCTTGAAATTCTTGATTATTTTTCAACAAAGGGCCCCACATTTTCATTTTGCATAAAGCTCTGCAAATTTTATAGCCAGTCCCATCTGCAGATTTGCTTCTTAATGAGGGGTGGTAATCAAAATCATTAGTGAAAGACATTTTCCCCCAAATATATATATATGCCAGGGCCCCACCTCCTGAAATTCTGATTCAAGAAGTATGGGGTAGAATTTGTACAGGTATAATTTTTAAAACACACATATTTAAGAAATAGTCCTCTGTACAAATTCTACCTCATAATTAATCACATTGCCTTAAATAAGTTCTACTCAAATAATAAAAGAAAGCCCTTGATGGCTTTTAAGTGTGAAAGGAGAGACATTACTTGGTCTCTAATAGTATTTGGAATTGATCACTCCAAGCTCTAATTGCTTCTCAGTCTTGGGAGACCTCCCTTCTGCCCATCCACTAAATATTGACTCCTTTGGGAGTTTTGTCCTGGGCCTTCTCTTCTCTTGCTACATCCCATTCCTTAGAGGCTTCAATCACCATCTATGGATATTAGCTATTTATAACAATATATTTTATCATATAAGTCATTCTGATTTTTCTATTTGAACCCTTTATTAAATATTTCAATTTTTATTTTTTTAATTCCAGTATAATTAACATACAGTGTTATATTTGTTTCAGGTATACAAAATAATGATTCACCAATTCTATACATTACTAAGTACTCATCACAATAAGTGTACTCTTAATCCCCTTCACCCTTCAAATTTTCTTTTATAGTTTCTTTATTTACAATATCAATTGACAGGCTTTGAGATTTTTTTCGTTATACATTTAAATCTTTATACATTTTTTTTTAAGATTTTATTTATTTATTTGACAGAGAGAGACACAGTGAGAGAAGGAACAGAAGCAGGGGAGTGGGAAAAGGAGAAGCAGGCTTCCCGCCGAGCAGGGAGCGCAATGTGGGACTCGATCCCAGGACCCCGGGATCATGACCTGAGCTGAAGGCAGACGCTTAACGACTGAGTCACCCAGGCGCCCAAATCTTTATACATTTAAATACCTACTCTATACGGAATTTGCTTTGCATTCATCCATGATTTCTTATTCTACTGAATCAAAGTATCATTCTTATCATAAATGAGATTAATTTCTGGATTTTTCTTCCAATTCTAAGGATATATTTCTGGAAGTCTGTAGTATATGTGAGGGGAAAGGGAAGAAAGAACAAATTTGTTACCCAAAAGAACCTGTCATAATGTGGAATGGGAACTGATTTACAGTATGCACACACTGTGCATTTATTTTAAGGGCCAGAAGAACAGATAAAAAATAAAGGTCTAGGTACTAGAGAAGCATAGGATCCAAACAGCCTGTATTATTATTGGTGTGCTTATTTCATTTGATGTCAGCAAATCAGCTTTGAGCAAGTTAGAGCTAAAGCCAGAGGGCATAGGACTCAAACTGTAATTTACTATGGAATTCTGAAAAAATGGAAAAACAGTTGACACACATAGCATCTTGTATGGTGGATAAACTAAAAAACTGAAAAATATTTATGCAAATAATAAGTATCTTGAAGACACTAAAAACAAATATTAACCAAGTTGGGATAAATGTTCCTTTCCTGGCAGATTTATGTATCTTATTACAGGGTGTGTGTTGCTGGTGCTGCTTTTGTTTTGGCAAAAAACACTCTGTGAGATTCCACACTAAAGTGGGGACTTTAGTGTTCTGTTTTTGTAATATAACCTTTGCCTCTGACATTACTTATATCTGTGTTTGTGGAAAGTATCATTGCTGATTCAATGTTACAGAAAACTGAATTTAGCATTCCGCTTAGACCGTAGAAAACTGCAAGAAAATGTAACTTCCAGCTTAACAACAAAAACAGCCCTTACGACACTTGAGCCCATCAAAGAGCTGAAGTCCTAAGGCAACCAATAAAAGGAATTCTAGAGAGGGACAAGTTTCTGCAAGGAGAGACAGAACATACAAATTTTTTCACCTTTAACAAGGACAGGACAAAGAAGTGGCTGCCCTACAAGCAGCTAAGAGGTCAGCAAGACTTGTAACGAATCCTTAAGGCCAAGTGTGGGCTAGCATGTCTTTTTCAAATAGTTGGAGAAGCCAGGCACAGACAAGCTCTTTCCCAGAGAGTGTTCCACAAGAGTGTTCACAAGAAAGACTGGAGATGGGGTGGGAGATGGATCTCACCCACCCCCACCCCCTCCTCAGTGAAGCAAATGGCAAGATATAATCAGTTACCAGTATCGGAGGACAAAGAACCCTCTCACCACCAATGCACAAACAAAACTCCGCTGCCTCTGTAGGAAGAATAAAAGCAAACCTGCTGCTTCTGGGAGAGGACAGGAAATCCTCTCACCCAGGACACAGGAGAAGATCCACTGGCCACTGGGGAGGAGGTAAAAGCAAAACCTCTCAACTCATCAGAGAGGGGCAAGAAAGCAGCTCTGGCCCAGATCTGGCACTAAGATCCGGAAATCTGCTACCACTGGAATAAATAGGAGACTATCTCTTGCCCAAGACCAACTGCAGATCTAAGGCAGAGTTTGGCTACAAAGGGTAGGAAAGGCAGAAATGCTGAGAAAGCCTCACCTCCAAGGCCCAAGAGTACAAGCCTTGTCTAGGACGACGTAGGTCATGCTAAGATGGCCACAAGCCTAGCACCAAGTAAGCAGCAACCACGGTCTTCTGCTGGGGAAGAGGCAAGAGCGTGGCGAAAGAGAGAACCCCTCTGTGGTGGACCTGTGCAGAACAGCCCAGACCTCACCCTAAGCACAAGGTAATAGCAGCCCACAATTAAAGGAATTTGCAGCCTGTGGTACACTGAAGCCCAAACCCAGCTCAAAATTTGGCGAAGTTAAATCAACTCCGCATACACCAATGGCCTGCCAGAACAAGTACATCTATTTCCAGGCATAAAAACTATTTACCTGAGTCTCTACACATGACTGGAATTTGAGCAATATTTGTCAAGACATAGTCAGCAGAACCAAACTAAGACATGACTCAGATATTGGAGCTATCGAACAGAAATTTTAAGATGATAACCATATGAACAGCTTGGTGAAAAATATTTAAATGGTGTCTAAAAAGTTTTTCTCTTTATATGTTGTCCAACAGGATAGTTTGGGATGTTAATATTCCACTTTTATTTTTCCTTTCTTCCCATTACAAGCAAGAAACCAGGATCACTGTTATTTCTTTAACTTAGGAATGTGAACAAACTGGAAATGTCCACCTGAAGTCCATGACTCTTCCAGTCTTTAGGGAGAGCCCAGATTAATGGAAAAGTTACCTCAGGGAAGGGTGAGGGAGTGCCTAGAAGGGCAGCAGAGAGTAAGAGTAAGAAAGCTCCCACCCAACCTCAGACTGGGGAGAGATTAAGAATTTGTAGGCTCCATGAGCTTGATGCGAAGGGCCTGCCCAGGGCTTTGATAGTGCTCATGACCTAAAATCTCAGCCAACTCTAAGTTTATGTGTTGGGTGAGAGGGATCCCCAGTAATGACTGAGATAAGGTTCCTACTATTCCAATTGGACAGATGGAAGATTAAAGATAAATTTTTCATTTGTGATACTACACTCAAGAGTACAGAACAGGATTCACATCCATACCCTTGTTTTCAATTTTATACCATTATATAATAATGTATATTCTGTGGTACACAGCTTCTAAAAGGTCTCCCACTGATCTTGCCTTTTGTTATTCACATGTTATTCAATGCTCTGTGGAGTTCGAGTTAGAACTAGTAACTCACTTCTAATTAACAGAATACATACAGCACAAGTGATGTGATGTCACTTCTGAGATCAAGTTTTTAAATTCTAGCTTCTTTCTCATACTCTCTTCCCTCTCGATTGCCCTAATGAAGCCAGCAGCCATGTTGTGGACTGTGCTACAGAGATGCACACATGGCAAAGAACTCACAGGGAAGCCTGTGATCAACAGGTTGTGAGAAACAGGCCTTCAGTCCAACCAACCTGAGAGGAACTAAAACTTGTGAACAGTAATTTCGGCGAGCTACTTTGTAGCAGATCTTTGCCCAGTCAAGCCCTGATATGACTACATCCCAGCCAACACCTTGACTACAGCTTTGTTAAACACCCAGAAACAGAGGACTTAGCTAAGCCACACACAGATTCCTAACCCACAGAAAGAGTGAAATAATGTGGCTTTATGCCACTCAGTTTGGGGGTAATTTATTATGCAGCTGTAATTAAACAGATTTCAAGAGAGAAAGTAGAAAATTTATTAATTACATCTATCTGTGATATTTCTTTCTAAAGTAGGTCTGGCCAGTAGTCAAGGGTGCATATCAGAATAAGCCAGGGCTAAGGGGAGGGTTAGAACAGAGAAATACATGGGAAAAGTAAAGTGGGGGTAACAAATAAGGAAGAGAAAGTCCATTTTGTTCCAATGGGATTCCAATGCCTGAGCCTCTGGTTCAGTCCATGGCAGGCGAGGCTGTCAGGGCCATTGTCCCAGGATTTGATCTCCTTGTTACAGAAGGGCCCTCGCTCGCCACGTTCCTTATGTGGTCCCTCAGGATTCTTTGGTTTCCTCCTCCTATCTACCATTTGGATTTGGTTTCCAAACTGCACTGAAGACAAATGAGACTAAAGGGGGGTAGCACTGCAGTATCATCAGAATCTTATACCCAGACCTTATTCCAGGACAGTTTTAGCAGTTGGATTTTAGGAAATGGCTCCAGGTGATCCTACAAAAGCTCATAGAACATCTCATGGTTTAATTCATTTGTTCTGCTCTGACAAAGCTTATGCAACAGCTCACAGCAGTCCTGACACAGGGTACAGTGAAATGTCCTTTCATGTGTTTAGTCTCTTTACAACTCCCTCAGGATCTTTGGCTAGCCAAATGGGGCAAGTTTCATTTTCAGCCATGTCACATTTCCCAAAAGTACTAAGCAAGATTTCAAGTCATTTCCAGAAAAGGTTGGCATAGTTAGATCTTCAAACAATCCCTCCAAAAGGTAAATAAACATCGGGGGGGGGGGGGGAGACAAGAAAGATTTAATAGGTGTTTTTAGACCTGTGTGACCTTTATAGGGTAAGGGCCTTTCATCAGAAAAAAAATAACAGAGAACTTACTCTTCTTAGGTGGCTGAGAAATAATTTACTTAATTATGGGAAGCTCTCATAATTAAATATGGGGTAACAACGATTAAAGATCAATTAGACATTAGCCTCTCTGCTTGAGAATATCCCATTATATTCTCTTCTTCTTCTATACCCTATACGTCAATCTATCTCATCAGAACATGCTAAGAAAGTCTAAAATAGAGATGCCAAAGACATAAAATGCCAAATTCAAGACGTGATATAGGTAGTTTATGAAGATAAGACAATACAAAAGGATACTGCATCTCATCAAACAATTCAATTTGTAACTGCACCAAAAAGAGTAAAATGCCTAGGAATAAACTTAACCAAGGGGGTGAAAGACCTGTACTCTGAAAAATATAAAACACTGATGAAAGAAATTGAAGATGACATGAACAAATGCAAAGATACTCCATGCTCGTGGATTGAAAGGATTACTATTGTTAAAATGTCCTCATTACCCAAAGCAATCTACAGATTCAATATAATCCCTATCAAAACACCAACAGCATTTTTCATGGAACTAAAACAAATAATACTAAAATTCATAAGGAATCACAAAAGGCCCAAAATAGCCCAAGGAATCTCAAGAAAGAACAAAGCTGAAGGAATCACAATCCCAGATTTCAAGATATACTGCAGGGGTGTGGTAATCAAAACAGGGTGGTACTGACACACAAAAAAAGACATAGAGATCAATGGAATGGAACAGAAAGCCCAGAAATAAGTCCATGCTTACACAATCAATTATTCTACAATACAGGAGGCAAGAATATACACTGGGGAAAAGACACTGAAACTGAAGACTTTTTGATGCTGGTACTTTTGATTTTACCCAAAGGTGTCAAAGGAAGGTTTCACACAATTAGATCACAACTGTTACCTGGCTACCTTTGTTACTGTTAGATCACGACTGTTACTACCTTTGATATCCTGATATCAAAGATACTCAAACATAGGAAAAATGTACCTCCTGCAATAGATGAAAGTAGTTTCAAGTCTTTAGAAGAGAAGTGATTTCATACTTGAGGAGTCCAGCTTCTGGCCAAAAAGAAAAAAAAAAAAACCCTCTATGAAATTTCAGGACTGAACACAGGCCATTACAAAGGCTTTACCTGGCAGGCCTCACAGGAGAAAGCTGTCCTCGCCACATCAGATTTGGGGTAGAACCAGTGCACTTCAATCTCTGAACGTTGTTGCAATGAAGGACCCAGGCCCAGGTGACTCTATTTGGAGATCTCCTTATGGGGGAAAACTGGAAAACAATTTCCTTCACTCTGACTTAATGCTTTTTCACTCCTAGCCCTTTTTCCTCTTCCCTCCACCCTAGTCCACAAATCTGCAGAAGCCTTCTGTTTGTGACTCACTCAACAGTGAGACAATACCCCATATTCATGCTGATGCAACTGACCCTCAACCAGTGGGCCATTTCACAGGGATAAGTGGAACAGGGGAGTCTTTCTCTGGTTTAGACTCCTGTGTATACAATTACAATAAGTGATTAAAAGCTCGACCATCACTTTCATTTTGGCTTATTTAATCCAGTACTCCAGCACATGGCAGCTCAGCTGAGTTTCTGCCATCAGTCGAGTTGAGTAGAATGCAGTAAAGGAATTTGAACACAAAGCATGGGAACAGTCAGAGGTTCCTAAGATGGTTTATCAGCCAGAATTTTTGGATTGTTCTGATTTTCTGGGGACTCAAGAAAATGTTGAGCAACTGCTACTTATTAAAACACTGAGTTGGATGTGCTAGACATGACAAAATTTATTAATCAAATGGAAACAGTTCATAACACTGTAGTTATGTATTTGGATGACAAAATATTTGATTCTCATGAGAAAATGATTCAAGGAAAGAAGGTAGCACCTGAACTATGGTAGTCAAGGAAGGCTTTATGGAAGAAATGCATCTTTGGTAGAACACTGAACTAGTACAATTTGGGTACTTAGTGGACAAAACAAATGTATATTAGAGTATAATATCCCCATTTTCAAAGAATATAAAGAGTTCTTTTCTAACACTGTGGAACATTTTCCAAGTTAGATTTTTTCTTTTTCTGTAAATTAAAGGTGTATGCCCCTCTAACAACAAAGTATTTTCCTCTTCAGAGTGACATGAAATGGGATGTATGATTATTTTTCATATTTTCAACCTTAATTGTTTTCACTACATTCATTATCCTTTGATTTGTATACCCCAAATCCAAACTAGTGGATTACAGAAAGGACATCTTGAATATTTTCCCCCACAGTTGTTTAACTAATCCACTGTGCGGCAATTAATACATAATTTGACCAGTTACCAGCCATAAGGTTGGAAAGAGGCATCTTCCAATAAGGTATAGCCACTCTGGTCTAAATAGCTGCACTCTGAAAACTAATTAAGAATAATTAAGTTTTGGAAAAGAAGCCTGGCTTCCCCCAGCTGTTCAATTAAATTAGCTTATTTATTATGTCTCACCTTCAACTCCACTTACTTGAAAATATGTTGATAATATTTTCAAACCACAAATATTTGAGTACTTTCTCAATGCCAGAGAGAAGGACATGCTTTCCTAGAGCTTAGAGTTCAAACTCAGTCTAAACTGTAGAGCTGCACTATGGATACAGAAGTGGCTATAGAACACTTCAAACATGGCTAGTGCAACTGAGAACATAAATTTTTATTAACCTAAATTTAAATTTTAAAACTGAGACTTGCTTCAGCTATTGGAAAACTTTTAAGTATGTTTGGAACAACTTGGGTATGTGAACCTATATTGGATATGTGAATCACAATATATATTATGTATATTTTATAAAGACTAAATACTGTTGAAGTATTTCCAATGAAAATCACATCCAAAATGAGATGTGAGCTAATTATAAAATGTGCAGTTGATTTCAAAGATTTAGTACCAAAAAAATGTAAACTACCTCATTAATTTTTATATTGATTATATGCAGAAATATTTGGGATGTATTGATTACATATATGGCTCACATTGTGTTTCTGAAGTACAGCACTACTCTAGAGCAACACTTTACCTGTAGAAAGCTTAAACACAGGGTTACTTAGGAAGCTCTACTGCATGGACTTCAACTCATGCTCATTTTCCTTCTGTTCCCTTTCTTCTTTCTTCCCTTGTTTTCTTCTCCCTCCTCCCTCTAACAATGATGTGCACTGGACTCTTAATTGTTGACCCAGGGTTTAGAGAATTCAAGATAATCCATCTCTTACTGGTTCAGAATATAACAATTTTTAAAAAGTTGAATGACTCAGCACTCTAACATATTAGGAGTATCTTAGAAACTTTAGGGAAAGGTGTTAAAGAAACAGCTTTGCAATTCCCCATGGACAGTATCAGAAGTCATTTTCTAACAAGCCACTAAAAACTTCTTACACACTTTAAGTTTTAAAATCACAAAGTCCTGAAATATTAATAAAAGACAAAGTAGTTACCTTATGCTAAATTAATTTTATAAATATCAGATATTAAATAAATAAAATTATAATGGAAAAGAGATTTCAGCAAAGCATTTTAGCCATCACAGAATGAACTCATTAAGTTATCATTATCTGTACTTCTAAGAGTCACTCTCCAACTCCTACAGCATTGTCAGGCTACACAAAGAGAATGGGAAGTGTCGTGCTTAACAATTTATACAGATTCATTGCTATTTGAAGCTAACAAAGTAGTTCAGTCTTTGTCCTGACTCAGTTTAATACAGAAATCCATTGACTATTCCTAAGAACATACCATTTTGTCACTATTGGCAGAGACTGCTGGCCAATTCTCAACTTCCCGGGGAACACAGATAAGGTTACTTTCCCCAGCCTCCCTTACAGTTAGATTCGTCTGTGTTCTCAACACTGGAATATGATGAAAAGAGATGTATATGCCATTTCCTTGCCTAACCCATCAAAATTTTCCATATATGCCCATGTCCTCCCTCCCCTGCCCAACTCTTCCCTTCTCTGGGTTGATGAAGAGAAGCATAAAGACCTTGGAAGCCATGTATCAAAAGATCACAAAGCTACATGATGGAAGAAGCCTAGAATCCTAAATAAATATTTGAAAGGCCACCTATTTGAAAGGCCACCTACCTACCAGGAATTCCCTCCTTGGACATTCATGGTGGGCCAAAAAAAAAAAAGTAATTCTCTCTTAAGTCTCTGAAGTCTTAGGGTTTTTAACAGCAGCTAGTGTCACCCTAATAGATATAATCAGTAACCCAAAGTTTAAGAACAATTTCACAGCACTTGGTGTCACCACTGAGCAGCAAGATAGCACCCCATCTCTTGATTCCGTTTTTTCTCACTCCCTTTTCCCACTCAAGGTGTAGAGTTTGCATAACTTGACTAGGTAAATATGTAAACAGGGGTAGAAAGACAAAAATGCCCAACAGGCATATGAAAAGGCACTCAACATCATTAATCACCAGGTAAATATAAATTACAACCACAGTAAATGACTAGAATTAATAATACTGGAAGTACCAAGTAATGGTGAGGATGTTGAGCAAATTAAATATTCCCAAAACACTGGTGGCCATGTTAAATGGTACAACCACTTTGGAAAAAACTCTTTGGCTATTTCTAACAAAGGTAAACCTAAACCTACCTTTTGACCCAGCAACTCCAGCCCTAGGAGAACTGAGTGCTATGTTCACCAAAAGACTTGTATAAGAATATTCATAGGAGCTTTATTCATAAAAAACTGAAAACCACCCAAGTGCCCATCAACAAGAAATTGGAAAAACGACTTGTAATATATTCATATGACAGAATACTACACAATTAAAAAAAATGAATAAACTACTGACACACAAAACACAACATGGATAAATTTCACAGATTTTATGTTAGCCAAAAGCCAGACACAAAGGAGGGCATACTCCATGATTCCATTTAGATAGAGTTCAAGAACAGGTAAACCTAATTATGGTAATAAAAATCAGAATAGTAATTACCTCCAGGTAGGGATTTGACTGGAAAGGGGCAAGAAGGTGATACAAGTGTTACATTATCTTGATTTGGGTGATGGTTAGAAGTATACACAGGTGAAAATTTAAGCCATACACTTAAGATTTGTGCATTTTATTATATGTAAATTTTATTTCAAATAAAGAAATTAAACAGTTAACTTGTCCCAGAGCACACAAGTGAGAAGTTGAGCTGGGGTTCAAACTTAGGTCAACTTGAGTGTTTTCACTACAGTAGTGTTCATTTTCCTACCACATTATACACAGAGGAGGAAACTACAAGCCTCTGTTATCATTTAGTTCAAATAAGTGATTAGCATCACTATATATATATATAGTTTATTCCTAATATCCACACTATGACAAACTATACTTATTTTGGCACTACATTCTATGTCAAATGCTGGTATTAACTTTGTGGCACTGTATCAACAGTACTTTTATTTACAGAATTGAAATAAATTACTGCAACTAAATTTTCTACAAACCCAGATGACTGGTAACATAGTAAGATAATTCAGAACAAATATATTAAGATGAAACTGTCAGAACCTGCACTGCATTTACCTGGCTGATTACCACGTGTGAATGATCATAATAAATCTCCAGCGGTGAACATCTTAAGAATGATTGAAAAAATTAACAGATGAGGTACACAGTAAGATGCCAAAATGGTCAATTAACAGGCATCATTCATGCCCGTGTAGTATTTATAATAGAGATTCAACCACTAGAGCTGCAAATGTGATCTGACTTGTTTCTCAACTATCCATTTAACACTGACAAAGCAGCTAGTGCAATACTAGACTAAGACTTGAACATTAAAATACAAGTGCACCAACATTTAGCTATGATACTCTGCGTTTTTATACAAGGCTGCCTCTCTTAAAAAATATTGTAACTGCATGCATTATGTGACTTCTTCATTGGCTGGAGATGAACAGGAAGAAAAATCCAGTTATTGTCTTCTTTTTATATATAAGCCAACCAAACCCTAAAGCAGATCACTGATTGTGTTAGACAAGTCAACAAATAAAGCCAATGTTAAGTTTACTCCAACTATTTATTATAAAGCATCCCCGCCCACCTTGTTATATAGGAGCTTCTCCTCCTATGCATAGAAGTTTTTAAATAAAGTGTTTGGATTTCTGTTGAGAATGTTTTAATCCCCCACATGGTAACCCTCCTCCTAAAACTAAGACAAAAATCAAGTTAAAATAGACATATCCAAGACTTTGGGATAATTAATAAGTTCATATATTCAGAAGAAGAAAATTGGTTTTTGTTCCTGAATAGTGAAAAGGAATCCCATAAACCCATTAGACTCCAAATCCAGAAAACCCCTAACTAATGGAGACCAAAAAAAAAAAAAAAAAAATCCTTTGGTGGATTCTCACACTGAAAATTCCCCCACAGGAAAAGGAAATTCCAATACTCTACTTTGACAATTTGCCAATCATCCCCTAAATTACAGCAAAACAATTAATGAATCATTTAAAGGGTTAACAGATTTACCTGAACCACCAGCCCCCAAACTTGAGGACAAATCATTAGCTCACTTCAGTTTCCAGCGTCTGTAGTGTCCCAGCACACCACCCTGTCATCCCCCATGCTCGCCTCACATGAGTGCCTCATGGCACTACCACATCTGTCTCTAGAGTGGGAGTCTTCATCTGTGGTTCCGGACCCTTTGCGTGGGTCTATGAATGGATTTGACAGAGGCTGATAAGATCCCTGAAATCTAATGTACAAGTGGGCTCTGTAATTTATGTGATCGCAAAAGTTTAGGAATGCTAATGAGAGTCCAGAGAAAGCCCACAGGGCCAGCCCACTACCGACCGGCACACCCGTCGCCCAGGCACCCACCCCTCCGCGACCATTCAGCCCCCTGGATCCCCTCAGGCCAACCTCCCGCTCCGCCCCGAAGGCTCCCGCCGCCCCACGCCCTCGCTCCTGTCATTTCCTGGCTTCGGCTTCGCCTCGGAGTGAGCTCTGCCAGGTCCAGGAGAGCGGAAGGCGCACCGGTTGGGGCCGCCCCTGGGAGTAGCCTCCGCGAGCCGGGACGGAGGCAGAAGCTGCTTTCCAGCACTGGCGGATTCACAGTGGCCACAGCCATCCCAGAGCCGTCTGACTGCCGAGGCTCAGCTCTCTCCTGGCCGGATCGTCGTAAGAGAGCGCCTTTCCTCACTGCCAGGGCCTCGGGACACAATGCGGTTCCACACTGGACTAATTTTTACCAAAGAGGTACTAAGCACGCAGTTCGGCGTGGGGCGCGATGGGGGATCAAGCCGACACTGAGCGTAAGCAGCGTCTGCCAGCCATAGATGGCAGCCGCACGCTGGCGAGTGACTGTGAAAGGGCCCTCAGAAATTAAAGCCTAGAGAGGTACCCTAGTTTCAACACATTTAAAAATCTTTGAAGAGCACACAAACCAAACAAAATGAAAAGCTGCGTTCTCCCAAATCAGAGGGTCAATAAAGACGTAACTGTGCAAACTGGGTAAGTGTAAAGTCCTGGGAAGGGCGGTAAGGGAAAACTTCTGACCAGGGCTGCTGCTCTACATAGAGATGTTATCCATGCTAAAAAAATTAGAAAAACCCTAACTCCTCTCCTCCAAGAACCTAGGGACAGATGGGAGTACCTCGGTAAATCTACCTTAAGTGGAATCAGGACCAGGCCTCAACTTTATTTGCTACTACATCACCATTATTCCCAAACCTTCACATGATGCTTTATATTCCACATTTTGAGCTTCCTACTTTGGCTTAGGCCACAGCCTTTGGCTCATTAAAAATGCAGAAGCCTTTAAGGAAAGGAAGCTAAGCTTTATTACTCACATCTCAACCTGTGCCTTCTCTTGAAAGCAGGCCTTGCCATAGAGTTAGACAGAAGAGCACTCAGACTACAGGGGCTCCAAGGGGAAGGTACAGATTGCTGAACATGAGTAAAGCCAGCATTCAAGAGACACACAACTTTATAAATTGATAAAGACTTAAGGTTTCTGATGCCAAGCAGCAGAAAAATAAATGCTTAATGTAAGAAAAATTATTTTTAGGTTAAATTCCTAAGTGAAGCAAAAAAGTCACTATTAAATAGCAACAATGAATAACAAAAGAAATGAAGACAGCCCTTGGAAATAATAATTGCCCAAAAAAAAAAAAAATCACAGGGTTAAAAAATAGTAAAAATTCTACCAGAACATAACAAGCAAAAAGATGAAAAAATATATATATATGAAAGATATGAGCTATAGAGAGAATGAAGAAAACTTAGGAAAAATTATCAAACAAACAATACAAAACATTTCTAGGACCAGAAAAGAATGGTCTGCTAAAATACCAAGTACTAGCCTGAATTTGAAAGCCCACTCATAAAATTTTAAAACACCAGTATCTTTTGGGATCAATACAATAACATTGAACCTAGAAAGGTAATAAGGTGGAAAGAGCATGTTTCTTCTCCTAGGGAAAAAAAAAAAAATACACACTACAGAATTAACAAATTGCTCAAAATGAGTATGATGCAAATTTAAAGCAAGCTGGTATGTGGAATGGTTTTGATCAATTTTCATTTCACCCTGACATTTATAATTTCTCCCTGGAAACACAGATCATAAAATTGGAAAAATAAGTAAAAGAAAGGAAATCAGACTGTGTTAATTGGTCCATTCATCAAACAGTATTTATATAATGTAAAACCTACCTACTGATTTCCAATTTAGAATCAACCTATAAATAAAAGAAGAGAGACTTTATGGTTATAGAATAGAGTGGACGTTTTAACTCTGGAAATGTAAATGTACAGTTTACAGGTGATACAGGGTAAAAGCCATAAAAAAGAGAAAGGGAGCCTTTATCATTACCTCATAAAGTATACCTCTTACTCTATTAAAGTTACCAAGAAAGTGAGAGTGACGTAAGTTAAATCTTTACCTATTATAGGGAAAGCCAAGAGAAATCTAAATTTGTTGAGACAAAAATAAAACACACAATACCAACTACCAGAAATCATGAAAGCCTGCTGAATATGGGATGTGAAATAGCAGTTAAGAAAGGGAGATGCAGGAGAATACTGCTTTCTATTATAAACTCTTCTGTGGCATTTTATTTTCTAATCATACCTGTACCTGTTACTTTGATATTTTTTAAAGAAATCAGTCAAATGTATACCTAGAAATGCAGAAAGTAAGTGAACATAGGAACATTCACAGTTGGTTTGTAATGATAGTGGAATTAGGTACAATATTCTTTCCCTTTTTATATTTGATTCAGTAATGCTATTATGGTAATTTTACAAATCATGCAAATTCAAAAAAATTTCTAAAAGCAATTAGGCCAAAAAACTCTTTAAGGAAATGGGAGAGGGGGGAGACAAATGGCCTATATATTCTCTGTGTAAACAAAACAAAGTGGAGGAGGAAATTAAGACACACAGGTATTTTGCAAGTAACGACCCAAACACTTTCCTTCATTTAACCTTTCCCAGAAATGACATTACAGAATACAAGTTAAATATTTCCCATATTTTCATTACTTGAACTTTCCTTTCTTGAGTTGTCTGTTCTTTGTCCATTCTTCTACTGGTATTCCTACATATCCACATATAAAGAACTACACATTGATAATCCATTGTAGTCACAGTAATATTTTTCCTTGTCTGTTGTTTACTCTTTATATTATATAAGCAACTAATCCTTTTGTGCTCGAATCTGTTGTTTCATGATTTCTGACCTCTGAGATGAAGTCAACTCTCATCCCCAATTCAAAGGTTTCATACTTAACAATGTATTTTTTGTAGTTTTAATTTTTAATAATACATGTGGATCAGATTTTGAATATGGCATGGGGCAGGCATCTAGTCCTAACAACATTTGTTGAACAGACCTTCTCTTTTCATATGTGATGCCTCATTTATTAACCAAATTCATGTAACAAGATATACATTGGGGACAATAACACATTAACAATTGACCATTTTTTGTCTAATATTTACATCTCACTTGTTTCTGTCTTAATATTTTGGTTCATTTATTTAATGATTAAGAACTACTTAAACTTAGTACGTCTAGAATGTAAGATATATACTGGTAAATGAAAAAAGGATTCTCATTAATCTTAAAATATCAAAATATTAATTATGGCAAGAGTGAACAGCATTGTGTTTTGTTGACAGAGTATGAGTTTGAAGAATGATTTTCACCATTACATCTGTGTATTAATGTCTATTATACATAAATATCTAATATTTTATTTATGTATATTTATTTATGTAAGACCTTGTTCACTTCATTGGTTTTACAAGACTCAAAATTTAAAAATACAGGAGAACTATGATATGCCAACAAAGAAAAATTAAAAGTGCTCTTGGAAAACAAAGGGGGAAACATGTTTTATCCTTTATTTTCAA
Source organism: Neomonachus schauinslandi (assembly GCF_002201575.2). Lineage (NCBI taxonomy): Eukaryota > Metazoa > Chordata > Mammalia > Carnivora > Phocidae > Neomonachus > Neomonachus schauinslandi. The sequence continues at coordinate 38,641,412 of NC_058409.1, read as the reverse complement.
GGAAAGTCTGTATAGAATAAAAACAAACATTTGTTATGTCATTGAGTACAGAGCTCACGTTGCCTTTAACCATTTTCATCACAAATCTAATGATCTAAAATCAAAATCACCTTAAAAGGCTTATGTCTTTCACTGTCTGCTACATGAAAATCATGTTACCATGTTTCAGTGACATACTATTGCTTTAAAGCCTCCTTTTAAGTAAAAAATGAGACTCAATAATTTATAAACAAAAGTTTATCATAAATTCTACTGCTTGTTAAAGGATCAATAAACACCACACTAAGATTAAGCATTTAGACATGAAACATGTCTAAAACCCCTGAAGAATACACTAGAAATAAGCAAGACATTTAGAATGCTTTAATCTTTCCAGTTAACACCATTTGTATCAGTAACTGCAATGTTGTAATTTTTAGCATTTCACATAACTAGTCAGTAAGAATTTTTTTTTTTTTTAAGGGTGGGAGTAAGAACAGAAGGACAGAAGATACAAGAGTGTCAGGTTTCACACTTCTGTTAAAAACTCAAAAATCAAAACTATTTTCTTCTCTGCATCAAAACTATACCACAAACTTGAAGGATGTTTTAGCTTTAATCCCATGACTCATCGTCTACTGGATTGGGAGCTTGTGAAGAAGAAAACCCTGCTGTGTTCAAAGTGCTCTTGCCCTGGTAATTCTTTAAAAAGAAAGAAAGAAAATAACATTTAATTTTACATCTCTAAAGTTACATTGCCCAGACTCAGAAAGGGGACTCACCCACCATGTATTCCCCAAATATATAATAAAAAACTTTAACTAAATTTAATCCATTTGGGGAAAAAAAAAAAAGGCCCATATCAACCTGGGAAGTCTAAATTGCACAAAATATTTCAAGAAAAAGCTTTCTTAAACCAGTATTTGGCAAATGGAAAAACTGAAAGCTCTGTACTTCAATAAATAAGGAAAAATATTTAATGATTAGTACGCTCAATGTTTCTGAATAAAAGTGGTGCTGCTTATAAAATGACACATCAAAACTCATCTCTAGTATTTTGTCTTAATAATACCATCAGAATTCTAAAAACAAAGAATTCTTATAGAAGGTTCAAAAGAATCCAAATTACAATTTTAAATGCCAGCAAATTTGGGAAAGGAGGATGTTTGAGCATAAATATTGTTAATTCCTCACTTTTAAGACCAAAAATACATATATACATAAAATTTTAAGAAATATTAATCTCCTAGATGTGAAAGAAATGGTTTAGATAATTATTGAATGTTATAGTTACTTCACATTATTAACCACAACATTCACAAAGAGTAACTTCCTGGAAGCCAAGTTCAGAATTTTTCCCCTCAACTAACCTTTCTAGTATCAACTGATGCAAACACATTTCCTCTTGCACTACCACTGAAGCCAGGAACATATGTACTAAAGGCAATTTCTTCCAACCATGCAGGAACATCCTGTTGAGCCTTTAAAAAAGACATTAATTTCACATACAACATGCATCAAGTCTCAAAGATTGGAACAGTTTACTTATCCTGAATATACACATATATTTAATGTCTACTTTCAATGGTAAGGTAAGAATACTATCCATTCAGTTTTAAACATTTAAAACTTACATCTGACAGTACTTTCACTAAAGGCTGTGCCAAATGGTTATCTGATTCAGGATCAAAAAAGGAAATAGCTCGGCCAGTATTTCCACAACGACCAGTACGTCCAATTCGATGAACATATTCATCAATGGTTGAAGGAAGATCAAAATTGATAACATGTTGAACATTTTCAATATCCAGCCCCCTGGCAGCTACTGAAGTAGCAACAAGAACTGGGCACTTTCCACAGCGAAAATCTCCAAGAGCTTGCTCTCTCTCTCTCTGTTCTCGGTCACTAAAAATAAAAGCAAGCATGTGTTAGGACAGCTCTTAAGAAAATTATTATAGTGAACCATTAAAGTTCAACATATATATATTTTTAATAATAGTAAAAATATCAGCATTTAATATTACTATCTATTTCTTACATACCAGGTATTATACTAATTCTTTTCAAGCCATAATTTCATTTAATTCTCAGAATAATATTTTGAGGGTAGAATAGTTATCCTCATTTGCACAAGGAAGGTAACAGGTAGTACAAAGAGCTAAAACACAAACTTAAGTATGACAAACATCAAATCTCACCTATTAACAATCTCTTTCTAGTCTTGACAAATAATATATAACTATTTGATTAGAATATCAAAAAAGTTTTTTTAAATTATAATTTCAGATTTCTGTACATTCACAGATTAATATTTTAGATCCACTAGTAAAGTGCCAATAAAGTTGTATTAATATGACATTTTTATGCAATTCAATAAAAAAATGTCAAGCAAGAGAAAGGTTAGATTCTGAAGAAAAACTTAGATCTAAGGAACAGAGAACCTTAAGCAAGCTCTCTTGAGAAGTTACCATTCCTCATGATGAGGAGTCTAAGACAGACCTTTAATCTCACTCCATCACCTAGTTATAAAAACTTAAAATGAAAATAACAGTTTAGATCTTGAGAATTCTGAATCCAAATCCTAGGATTATGTGATGTTAGTTATATAAACTGATGTTTCTTAACTGATGGCAAATACAAGTGTCACCTCCCTCCTTTGAAATCATATTAATCTACTCACCCATGAATACTTGTTGTTGATATTTTTTCTTGACAAAGAAAAGTAGCAATAAAATCTGCTTTTTTCTTAGTCTCAACAAAAACCATAGTTCTTTCATCACCTATAAGACAATGTAACAGTGATTAATATTCCAACTACAAAATTAGGGAAAGGAAAAAAAGGCAGAGAGGTGTTAGTAGGAAATAGTCTCATCCACCACTGTATTCCCAAGACCAGGTCTGAAAGGTAATAGAAATAGAAACTCAAATATTTCCTGAATGAATGAATGTCAAAGTTAAAGAATCAAGGACTATTTTTCTACTTTAGGGACCAAAAGAAAAAAAAAAAAAATTAGCTTACCCACTGCCCTCCCAGGCCAACACCAAGGTAGAGATTCAGGGCAAGATAAATGATACCTACCTGCCAACTCTTAGCAGTTCATTTCAGTTCATTACCTTTATCTACCTCTCTAGTTAAATAAATGCCTTTGTTCCTTACCTCCCAAGATAATTCAATCATTCATTCTGCCTTGACTGCCCTAGGTATTTATAAGGCATCCAACCCAGGGTTGACAAATTCTACAATATTCCATGTTCCAACATTCTCTCTTAAGTCAAACCCCTTTATTCCCAAAGTATCATATACCAAGAAAATTAATAAACTTTATCCTAGAGTCTTATGAGTCAAAAATACTTATTGGTTAGCTAAAAGTACTTAATCGGTAGAAATTCAAGCATAGGCCAGAGATTTTTTTCACATATTTCCCTATGTTAGAGAGGGAAAAGGATAATTTATAGTAATGGAAAGAAAATTGTATTACTGTTCATAATCTCTCTCCCCCATCTCCCTATTAGTTGGCTTCATTTATTCAACAAATATTTAGTGCCTAAGAGACGCCAGTCACTATTCTAGGTGTTGGAAATACTGCAATAAAATAAAGCCCCTGCTTTCATTGTGGAGAGGCACATAATAAACAAATATTATGCATTAAGTCCTAAAAAGGAAAAAAAAAACCCACAAGGATAAAGAGTCTCAAGAGGGTTACTTCCGATGTACCCTCTCTAATTAGATGACATCTGAGTAAAAATAAGAATAAAACAATATAGTGAACTCCTGAGATAATTGGGAAAGCACAGTAAAAGGCACAGGGAAGGATAAATATAAACACTCTGAGTTATGGGTGTTCCTGATGTGCTAAAAACAAAAACAAACAAACAAACAGAAAAGAGGCAAGTACAAAGGCCTGAAGCAGAAGTGTGCCTGGTTGCATGTAAGGAACAGTAATGAACAATCTGGCTGGAGTAGGATGAGCATGAGAGCAGTAGAACATGAAGACAGAGAGGTAATGGCAGTTAAGTCACATAGTGTCTTGAAGGCCACTGAAAGAACTTCTTTTTTTTAAAAAGATTTTATTTATTTATTTGACAGAGAGATACACAGAGAGAGAGGGAACACAAGCAGGGGGAGTGGGAGAGGGAGAATAGGCTTCCTGCTGAGCAGGGAACCTGATGCGGGGCTGGATCCCAGGACCCTGAGATCATGACCTGAGCCGAAGGCAGACTCTAACAACTGAGCCACCCAGGCGCCCCTGAAAGAACTTCTTTTGAGAAGGGAAGCCACTGGGTTTTGAGCAAAGAAGTGACAAGATCTGATCTTTGTTTTATCTGAGGAGCTAATATATTTTGATGGTAAAACCAAAATTATTTTGATGGTAGAACCAAAATTATTTTGCTGACGGATAAGATATATGCAGTTAGAGAAAGAAATGAAGGATGACTCCAAGACTTTGTGTCTGAACAACTGGAAAGATGGAACTAACATTAACTGAGATAAGAGATCCGCAAGAAAAAAAGGCTCAGAGGTGGTATTTCATTAGGTCTCAGATCTATTAATCAAGCAGAAAAATCAAAATGGCAACTGATTCCTACAGTTATAAGTCAGTTAAATCTTTCAGACATAGTCATTTTTATTTAAATTCATTTTATTTCAATATTTCCCCTAAAATTTCTTTGGCATGCCAAATATTCTAAAATAACATATTTCCTTTATTTTGCATGCCACAGAAACAACCACACTTCCTTATTAGTAGCATTATTTTTATTATGAACCCTCTCATCAAATCTTCTATATTTAACCATTATGAGTAACAAATTAACCATGATCATTAAGTCTTGTTTTCTTTTGATGCTTTCCCAAAGGCTGTGCTGTAAGCTAGATAGCACAGTTTGTTATCTTCAACAAAGGACAGACTCTCCAAGCTTGTAGAAAAAAAAAAAAAAAACCTGTATCAGGCACTTCAAACTACCAATATTTCAGAAGAATAGTCTTGGGTAGAAGGTTCTATGTTGACACTGCTTTAATGACTTTTAGACCATATCACTGGACAAGCAGAATTTCTAGGACTAGTTCAGAAGCAGACAGAATCATGAAGGCATATTGCCAACAGATGTAATGGAACAATTACATGAAATATCATGGGGACCTTTAGAAGATAGGAGCTCACTCAAATTTCTAGGTATTACAGATGTAATTTGACTGAGAGTTTCCCAGACTTAGTTTCCTATCTAAGCAAATAATAATTAGAGGCTTTTAAAAGGTCAATGTCAGATTTCTTATGCAAACTTTCAGAAAGAAGTTAATTTTGTCATCTTAGTAATTATGCAGTATTGTCTGGCTCTAGATTTGTGAAGCAAACTCAAAGAGGCCTATGCTGTTAATTAACAATCTTGTTGCATCTATGCAGATAAGCCAAACATGAGACCAACGTTTCTTGTGACCAAGAATAATCTCTGAGATTGTTGTGATCATGAGAGGATATAGGCTGTCATGAAAAACTGTGAAAGACTTTGAAATATGCAAAAAAATTACTGTCTGGAACACGTTTCATGGTTATGCGTCTTTTACTCTTTTTTTTCTGTTATACCTCTACTGCAACTGATAGCAATGCAAGTGATTCTTATCTATAAAAATATAAATGAAGTTTTCCCCTCAGAAGCAGCTGATTATTGCTTTGTGGATATTGACCAATTTCACATTTATGTGTAAATTTATTTGAGCCTTTCTAATAGCCTCCACATACATGTGTTCTTTGAATTCTTCGAACTGGCTGTAACATCTTACTAGTTCTCCTATTAATTAACTAGCTCAATAAAATCTTTGATACATGTTCAATTGAAATTAAATTATGAAAAAGGCAGTTGGTTATACTACTATAAAATAATGAAACCTATACATTTTAAAGGTGCAGGGGATAGGCTAGCAGATTTAAGAGTAGAAAAAAAGATTGTATTAACAAAAATATGTAAAATTTGATATACTGAATTCCATGCAGATTTTTAAAAATATACATACATACACTCATACATACATACATGCATAAATTACAAGAACAATGAACTCCAAGGTACAAAACATTTAAGTTTAAATAATACAGAAGTATACCCCTAGTGCTCATACACTGACCTCAAAGGTTTCTCAAAGGCAAAACAGCATTTCTGAAAAATTCTCATTAGGATTTTTTTTTTTTTTTAAAGATTTTATTTATTTGACAGAGAAAGACACAGCAAGAGAGGGAACACAAGCAGGGGGAGTGGGAGAAGAAGAAGCAGGCGTCCCGTTAAGCAAGGAGCCCAATGCAGGGCTCGATCCCAGGACCCTAGGATCATGACCTGAGCCAAAGGCAGACGCTTAACGACTGAGCCACCCAGGCGCCCCTCATTAGGATTATTCTTAAAATAATATTTATTTCACAAATTCACACATAAAAATATCTTAAGGTTATTACACTAGAAATGTGCTCTAACTTCAGCAAAACTACATATTGATCATCTCTTCCGCATATGGAACTTCAATTAATACCGGGCAAGTCACTTGACCTCTCTGTATTTCAGTGTCCTCAATATTAAAATGTGGGTAGCAAAACCTACCTCAGAAGGTTGTTTTGAGAATTCAATGAGTTAACACATGTAAAACAATGAGAACAGTATATGGCCCATAGAAGTCATTATTTTAATCTTATAGGCCATATATGCAGTATATTATGAAACATCAGATGAAGCAAACCAATAATATTTCTCAAACTCAAGATGAGTATTTGGTTTTAAAAAGTTGTTTTTTTGTTTTTTGTTTTTTTTAATAAGGTTAGCAAAAACTGAAGACTACAAGCCTATAAAAGTGCTTTCTAGGGGTGCCAGGGTGGCTGTCAGTTGGGCGTCTGCCTTCGGCTCAGGTCATGATCCCAGGGTCCAGGTATCAAGCCCTGCATCAGGCTCCCTGCTCAGTGGGGAGTCTGCTTCTCCCTCTGCCTCTCCCCCTTCTTGTGCTCTCTGTCAAATAAATAAATAAATCTTTAAAAATAATAATAAATAAATAAAAGTGCCTTCTAAATCAACTTCCTTTTTTTCCCCCCTCATTGATGGAAATTAGATGGTGTCCTGCCTTCTCTTCTCATTCCCCCATCCCAACAGTGACATTCAAATTGAAACAATTACTAAAATGAAGGAGGGAAGGGGGAATGTACAGCATGTAAGTACACTTAGCTGGTGATATTGAAAAGTTCTACTTCCGGGCACAAACTAAGTCTATCTCAATCAAACAAAGAAGTATGACCTCCTATAAAAATCGGTGGGTTTTTTTTGGGGGGGGGAGGGTGAGAAATTTCTCATCAGTATTGCGAAGAAACAGAACTAGATCTTTAAAGTCCCCGTCAGTTCTAAAATTCTCTGAATCTATGATTATGGGAAGCCTTAGTAAGCAAAAACTGGGAACTAAAAACAAAGAATTCACTTTTGGTGGAGTAAACACAGTTTGATGTAAAGATATGTTAGTAGGCCTTTTTACTTCTTAAAACAAAATATATATATATTTCTACTGAAATAGTTTTTAGTCAAATACTGTTTAAGTCTCAAATCCTTCCTATTTTTAATCTTTATGAAGAAAGGACTATACTGCTACATAATTTACACAGGAAAGTGAATCATAAAACCTTTTATAAAGAAAGCTTTAGAGAAAAAGCAATAAAAACACACTTATGTAAAAGCTCATGCCAAACAATTTTTAGAGTAATTTTTAAAAATTAGTCATTTTTTAAAAATCAAAATCATGAGAAAAAATATATCAATGTAAGATACCTATGTTTCGTAGAATTTCAACAAGTTTTTCTCTTTTGGAGTACTGGCCAACTTGGAGAATGGTCTGCTGAACATCTCTACATGCTCCACCCACTTGTCCAACAGCAACAAACAAATAATTCGACTTTAAAAACTCCCCAGCCAACCTTAAAAGACAAAAGATTATTCCTTAACTTATCCTCTTCCATTAATACTCGTAATATGCACTGAATTTCTGCAAGTGTTACTTCAATATTGGATTGTAACAACTATAATAAGATAAGGTAAATAACTTATGTCATCCAAGTACTAATTCCAAAGATCAGTATAAAATGTTAAAATTTTGTTATATACTCAACAACTGTTAGTGAAAAAGTTTGTGTGAAATTATGGATACAGTAATTTCAAGTGGATGTGGTGGCCATGTAAAACTATATAAAATATGTATGCTTAAATATCAGACTACAACAAACAGGACTTTTTGTTAAAAGCTGAAATGCAAGCCTAGGGCAAAAATTCTGTTCTTCACAAATGCTTTTATGTATATTATTTCTAGGAGTTAGTTTCTGATAACATTATTTGTTAAATTACTATACTTTGAACAATTATGGCAAACCAGATCTTAGGTCACTGCTTTTCATGCTGTAACACATATAAAAAATGATATTATTTATAAAGTACAACTGAGCAAAAAAAATCAGGCAAGAGGTGAAGGGCCTAGGGGCTGATGCTCACCCCAAAGGTTGAGGGTATCAGCATGTTGACACACACATAACTCACTGACAGCACACAATTAAGGTCTGCTTTAAATCATCCAGAAACACAGGGAAGGAGAGAAAGGGAACTGCCAAAGAGCTGAGTTTTCTAGGATTAAGGAGAAGGTCTAAATCTATCATCAGTCCTCCTTTCTCCCAGTTAGCAGTCCCTTACTTTCTAGCTGCCTCCTAAAATATCATGAAAATAGTTCAAACTCAGCATTTCCAGAATTTTTTTTTTTTAAAGATTTATTTATTTGAGAGAGCGAGAATGAGAGAGAGTACATGAGAGGGGGGAAGGGTCAGAGGGAGAAGCAGGCTCCTCTCTGAGCAGGGAGCCCGATGCGGGACTCGATCCCGGGACTCCAGGATCATGACCTGAGCTGAAGGCAGTCGCTTAACCAACTGAGCCACCCAAGCACCCGCATTTCCAGAATTTTAATAAATCATTGCTGCTTCTTTCTCCTTACCTGCTCTTACAATAAAAGAAAAAGAAAAACTTCTTTTTGATATCCCTCCTTCTAGAGTCAAGCACCCTCTCAACCACAAATTTCAAAACCATCTGGAATTCTTTATTATCCATCATCCTTTTCATTCACTAAAACATTTAGTGAGTGTCTGTGTCAGGCACACATGGTGCAAGGTACTGGGAGTACAAGAATGGATATGATGTTCTCTGCCACTGAGATGCTCACATCAGCAAGACAAACACAGTTATATAAAAAATAATTACTATATTTTAAGTATTTAATATTTTAATATTTGTATAATCACACATTAAACATTTAAATATTTAATATATTTTAATTAATATTCTAGTTTTAATAATTAACATCTACTGAACACTTCCTATATTCCCAAAAATGTGCAAAGTGTTTAAAACAGTTTCACAAATACAGTGGCAGGAAATAGATGAAATGATGTGTATTTGGAAGAGCTTTCCAGTATGAACCTGGATCTAAGCAGCAACAAGCAAGAAAGTAGAACAGTGGTGATTAGGGAAAAGCATTCTGAGCAGAGAGAAAGAAGAAACAAGAACAGATAATGAGGAGAGACAGAATTTGGCCTGATCAGCCAACAGGAAATAGTTTTAATAGACAAGAAATACATGATTCCAAGTAATAAAGTAGGAGGTGAAGGAAAGATTACATCACGTGTAGAGTTTGAAAATGGTTAGTTTCTGGAGATGGGAAGACTTGGGAGGATTTATCTTGAATAAATGTCTAAAAAAACCCAGACTTTACTTTGGAATCATTACTAACACAAAATTGAGATTAGAGTCCAGAGAGACAGGTTAGAAAGCCACTAACAATGAACAGAAGGAAACTGAAAAGGACTTAAATTAAGGTGGGAAATAGAGAAGAAACTAACAGATTTGAAATGTTCTAGAGCTAACTACCGAAATGAGTATTTTTGAAGGGAAAAAGTTAAAGCAATATGAGGGAGGAATCAATAGGATTCAAAGGATTTTGGCTTAGAAAGACCATGCTGCCAACAAGGAAAACTGGATAGGAAAGAGGGTATTGAAGAATAGCTTCCATTTTGGACATAATGGACATTAGTTACTAGTAATTAATCTAAGAAGAAAATATTTTTTTTAAAGATTTTATTTATTTGAGAGAGAGAGCATGAGTAGGGAGCAGGGAGAAAGGGAGAGGGAGAAGCAGATTCCCCGCTGAGCTGAGCAGGGAGCCCGATGTGGAGCTGGATCCCAGGACCCTGAGATCATGACCTAATCCGAAGGCAGACGCTTAACCAACTGAGCCACCCAGGCACCCTGAAGAAGATACTCTTAAAGAGTTAAAACCTCAAGTCTGGTGCTCAGGAAAGAGATTAGGGATAGAGATAATAAATCTGGGACAGTTACAGAAAAAAACATAAGCCACAGAAATGGATGCTGCAATGGGTTAGTGACATATGCAATGATAAAAGTGTACTTTCAACACAGCAATGGGCAACTTGTAACATTTGAAAGCAGAGAGTGAAGCAAGCGAGGAGTCTTCAGTAACTTAAGACTGTAAGCAACTCAAGGTCAGGGCTTCTATTTTGTTTACCATATATCCCCAGGACTTATAATCAAATATGGCTCATAAAAAGCACTCAACAGATATTAGTGATGAGAGTACACATTAGTCATTTTGACTGGCCAATATCCAAATACCTTCCTATTTCAGGGTGAATCAAAAAACAGAGAGGCAATAGAATATTACCTGCTATTTAGGTAGGTAATTACCTACACACTATTAATTGCCAAAGATGAAGACGAAATGCAGATACCACTTTTCAAATTTAAGACACCATTTAATATAAGAAACTATTATTTTATATACTACTAAGAAAGAAAAAAAATCCTAACTGATCAAATGCTTTATTATTTAGACGTTTTCCCCAATAAAGAGCTCTTTTTAACCTTACAGAGAGACTTTTTAAAACCTCTCTTAAGTAAACCAAATCGATAGCCAGCCCCACTATCAGATGACTTGTGAAGTGTCTGATCCCATTTAACACTCTATCAGACAGGGAGACCCACTTTACAGCAAAAGAAGTAATGGAGCAGGCCCATAACCATAAGGTCTATAGGTCATATCATACCACTGAGTAAGGAAAGGATCAAGGTATAGGCAGGGAAAGATAGGTGGCCCCTGGCTAGGCTCTGAGACTATTCCTGGCTGGCAGAAGTGCTAAGACAGAGTTAACAAGGTATAAGGAAACAGACCACCCGGCCTTGGATGTTAGGGAGTATTCTTTGGCGGCTACAATATATCACAGAAAATGACCAAGCCTCAAAGAATTAAGTCATTAAGGGGGTTATCAATAGTCCTTGCTCAAACCAAGATGACACAAGAATCTGAAGGACACAAGCTTCACAGTCAGTTCTCAATAAAAGACTGCCACTAAAAGCCCTCAGTGGCAACCCATTTGGGACCCCTCTCACTCTAGAGAGCTTTCTCTGTATCCTTACTTAATAAAACCCTATTGCTTTACTCTCTCCTTTGTCCACGAGATTCATTCTTGGACCCTAGCTCTCTCGCTTCACCACAACATTCAGAAGCTGTCAGCCTGACAGAAAGTGGAACATCCACTTAAAGAACAGCTCACAGGCCAGCTTGGAAGTGTTTCTTTACAAAGGTAGCATATCATTCAGCAGGGCACAGTAACTTTCAATCAGAAATCTTTATATGGTGCATTCAGTCTGAAAGCCAAGGGGTACAAAGCAAGAGTGGCCCCCTTACCATCACTCCCAGTGACCCACATAGGAAATCTGTGTTTCCCATCCCCCTTAAGCTATAGATTCTGCAGGTTTGGAGGTCTTGGTTCCCAAAGAGCAAAAAGTTCTGTCACAGTCAACAGGAGGAGTCTTACTGAATTACGAGCTAAAGTTGCTTTCTGATCACTTCAGGCGCCTTGTGGCCAAGGGAGCAGCGAGCAGGAAGAAGAGTCACAATTCTAGAAGGGATGTGTCATCCTAATCTCAGAATTCACCAAGCCATATAGTATATATAGTAAGATATTCAATACGTGTCAACAATTGGTACATGAATTTTCTAAGAAAGGCCCAATTTTCCCAAGCTCTATAATTTTGGTTTGAAAAGAAGACATAAATATAAAAATAACTTCATTTAATAAGCACTTATTAAATCCTAGCTAGGTGCTGTGACACTAATGCAAAGCCAGGGATAAAGGCAAGAAACAATGAGATGAAAAATACAGTAAACTTTTTAGGAATACATCCATTTCTATGTTAAAATCTTCACGTAAAAAAAAACCCTCAAAAATAATATATTCGCATTGCTTTTCCTCTTATAAAAGCATTTATGTACAAAACAATTATTTTTAAGAAGGAAAAAAATGTTACCTTTGAATTTCTTCTGGAAAAGTTGCACTAAACATAAGGGTTTGACGCTGTTCCTTTGATGGCATTCCAGGGCAGGAAATTAACTTCTTCATTTCTGGTCCAAAACCCATATCCAGCATGCGATCGGCTTCATCCAAAACTAAATATTTGACTTGTCTGAGACCAATCTTTAAGAATATTTTCAAGAGTTAGAGTAGAAAATGAATATTAATCAATATATTAAACTAAAATGTTCCTCACAATTCCAACTACTAATTCTTAAGCATGAAGATTAGAAATCAATGCATAAAATAATGAGAATTGGTATGCTTAGATAACACTAGTACTGTTTAAATATTGATGAACAATTCTTGATCTTCACTAGCATGCTAGCCACTAGCCATATATAGCTATTAAGTACTTGAACCACAGCTACTATGCCTAAAGAACGGAATTTTTTATTTTATATCATTTTTAAATTTGTATAGCCACATGTGACTACTGACTACCATATTGGACTACACAGATGTAGATCTTATTATCTGATAAAATCAGACTCTTTAATGTAAGGAAAAATTTCCTAACAGCATGACATATTCAAATGTCTTATAAGTGGTAAATTTAGCTCTAACACTTTAAACTCTTAATAAATTCGCCATTCTCTAATCACTTGGGAACAACTGAGAAACTTCTGTCACCTTCGCATGAATACTTACTGCTATAAGGAGAAGCAAACATTTTCAAGGAAAACAAATTAATTTGGTACAACCATGTAAGTTGTTTAGTGAGAAATCAAGGTGGATTTCTCTGGATAGTCTGAATAAGTATCCAAAGAAAACTATCTTTATAAAGAAAGACCATGTTTTGAGTAATCCCTTCAGAGAAGAGTGTAAAAAAAACAAATGAGGTTCATCAAAGTGAACTTAAAGCACTGATTTACTGATGTGATAATGTGTTATGTGAATACCTAAAATAAATACATAAACCTAAATGTCTTTTTAAAGATTCAGAAATTTAACAATCATTCCTGTGCTTAAAGAGACAAATGCTAATAACCAGGCTTTCTTTCAGGAAGAAAAGATGTCATCACGACTTACATGAAACTAGATAGAATCATTTACTCCATTTCTCCCAGTGTAGTGGAATATGGGATATAGACTTCAGTCAGATCCAGATTCTAACCATAGCTCTATCACTAGAGCTAAGTGAGGGATTTTAAATAAATTACATAATTTCATTGTCTTCTCAAATACAAACTAGGAAATACTATTTATCTACTGTTGGAATTATTTTACTAATTATGTAAGAACGCATTCAAAGAATGCACTCCTGGGTGGCGCAGTCAGTTAAGTGTCCAACTCTTGGTTTTGGCTCAGGTTATGATTTTAGAATTGTGGGATTGAGCCCTGTGCTCAGCATAGAGTCTGCTTAAGACTGTCTTTCCCTCTCCCTCTACCCCTTCCACCCCGTGCTCATGCTCTCTCTAAAATAAATAAATAAATCTTAAAAAAAAGAATGCATTCAGAGAATCCTATGGGGGCCTAACATATGGTGCTCAAATAAACCCCTATCTCTTTGCATCACTTTCCCTTTCCCATTCAAAAAAATTACTAATCAATCCACAATTTTATTACCTCTCTAGGGCCTACCTTTTCTTTACCTATGATATCCATCAGTCTCCCAGGAGTAGCACATAATATATTACAGCCTTGTACTATTTGTCGAATTGAATGCCCCAACTGGGTTCCCCCATATATAACAACAGCTCTTACACAGGTCCTATTAACAAGAAAAATGCATGTTATTTTCTAGTTATGTGAAAAGCATACATTTGTTTCTAACAAGATATAAAAAGAAATCCATAAAGAAAAAACCTAACATATTCAACTACCTGAAAAAAATTAAATTCTTCCTAGGAAGAAGTTGAAAAGCAAATGACAAATGATGGAAAAAAAAAAAAAAAAACCTGCAATCTATCCAATAAAGGGCTCTTCAAAAACAATAGTAAATACAAATACCACCTCATAAAAATTGGCCAAAAACATGAACAAGTGGTTCATAAAAAATACAAATGGCTTTTAAACTTTTCTTTAAGGTCAACATTACTTCAAAAATGAAGACAAATGAAGACTAACACATTTTTCCTGAAGTGTAATAATACCACATTAGCCATGGTGTGGGCAAATTGGCACTCAAAAGGATAAACTTTCACAATTTTAATCTCTTTCACAATTTTAATCACTCTTAAAATTTAAAAACTTTTCTCTTGTCCCAATAAATTCACATGTACGAATTTACCCTTCAGTATGCCCTCACAAATGGAGAAAGATGACTTTACAGTAATATTCACTGCCAGCTTTATTTTTAGGATCAAAAGACTGAAAACTAAGTATCTAACAGTAGAAAAGTTCTAACTATAATCCAGTCATCCAAAGGGATACTGTGCATTCATAAAAAGAAAAGGGGTATAGTTCCAGATTAAGCATTATCTCCAACATTAACCATTAAAAAAAATAGAGTGACAACAGCTTAGTATGCTACCATTTGCTGAGAGGAGGATTAAAGTGCATACATGTGCACCAGTTATTTCTATACTAATTCATACAAAACTATTATGAGTAGGTGACTCTAAAGAGGAGAATTAAGTGCGGGGGGGGAGTGAAGAGAACAGGACAATTTTATGTTTTGTTTTGTTTTTTAAGTTTATTTAAGTAATCTCTACATCCAACTTGGGGCTCAAACTCATGACCGTGAGATAAGAGTTGCAGGCTCGGGTCTCCTGGGTGGCTCAGTCAGTTAAGTGTCCGACTCATAATTTTGGCTCAGGTCATGATCTCATGGGTCGTGGAATCAAGCCCTGCATCAGGCTCGTACTGCTTGAGATTTCTCTCTCAAGTAAATAAATCTTAAAAAAAAAAAAAAAAAAAAAGAGTTGCATGCTCTACTGAATGAGCCAGCCAGGCACCCCCAAAACTTTGTTAATTAAATAAACTCATTACTTTAAACAGATTCTTTGCTTTCTCCTATTGCTAGGCCTAAATAAGGTATACATAAAAAATACTTATAACTTAGTAAATGCTAAGGATTCAGTAACCTAGTTATTACCATTATTATTCTAAGTGTACCATAACTTAACCAGTCCTTGAATGACAGACATTTAGATACTTTTCAGTCTTCTGCCACAATGTTACAACAAATCTCCATGTACAAATATTCATTTTGTGCATGCATGTTATCTGAATTTACCATGCACATGTTTTTGTTTTTAAAAGAGAAAATATGTGTTATTTTTTACTTGACTTAAAAGCCTAAAAGCAACATAGTACACTGGCCTAAGCAATATATATCCACTTTTTCCAAAAAAAATCTGTTAAGCTTGACATTAGATTTTTAAAATTTTTTTATTGTTATGTTAATCACCATACATTACATCATTAGTTTTAGTGTTCCATGATTCATTGTTTGTGCATAACACCCAGTGCTCCATGCAGAACGTGCCCTCTTTAATACCCATCACCAGGCTAACCCATCCTCCAACCCCCCTCCCCTCTAGAACCCTCAGTTTGTTTTTCAGAGTCCATCGTCTCTCATGGTTCGTCTTCCCTGGTTCGTCTCCCCCTCCAATTTCCCCCCCTTCATTCTTCCCCTCCTGCTATCTTCTTCTTCCTTTTTTTCTTAACATGTATTGCATTATTTGTTTCAGAGGTACAGATCTGACATTAGATTTTTAATAACTTTAGTTTTTTCTTCTCATTTTAAAATAAACTGACTCAGGGGCACCTGGGTGGCTCAGTTGGTTGAACATCTGACTCTTGATCTCAGCTCAGGTCTTGATCTCAAGGTCCTGAGTTCAAGCCCCACTCTGGGCTCCATGCCCAGCGTGGAGCCTACTTAAAAAAATAAAATGAACTAATTCACAGAAAATAAAATGTTAATAACAATTTCTACATAGAAAGCTCTAAAAAAAAAACTGCAAAAAAAACACTAAGATCATATCAGATAAAGTGATAAATAACAATGTTTAATTAACAAGGAAAATTTATTAAGCATTCCAAAAGTAGTTTAACCTCTTAATAAATGAAAAAAATGAAGATACCTGTGGTGGTTATACACAAAATTCTTCCATATTCCTTCCTTTCTTCAAATATAGATCCTAACTCTCTTTCCCCTTAAGTGTGTGCAAGGCTGGCTTCATACATGTGCAACCTGTGCAGTCACATAGGGTCCCAAGGTAAGAAGAGCCCTTAGCTTGGTTTAATGCTCTCTATATGCTGTCTTAAAATTCATTAATAATTTTTGAACAAAGGACCCTGCGTTTTCATTTTGCACTGGTTCCAGCAAATGACATAGCTAGTCCTGAGTATGGGGTAGATTTAGTAACTTGCTGAGTAATGAACACAATATGGCAGAAGTGACTGAGACTGTTTTAAAAGAGCCACTATAGCTTCCTCCTTGCCCCTTCTCAGTCATCACTCTAAGCAAGCCAGATGTCACTTCCTAAGGACAACCAAGGATCCTTACGGGAGCAGTACAGTCAAGCCTTCAGATGACTACAATTGTTAGCTGGTATCTTGTCTGCAGTCTTATAACAGACCTCAAGCCAGAAGCACTCAGCTAAACTGTTCCCCAATTCCTTATCCCCAGTAAATATTAGGTAATATTTATCATTTTGAGCCAACTACGTTTTAGGTAATTTGTTAGGCAGCAATCAATACCAAATGTTGGCAGAATGTATAGTGAAATTGGCATTCTCATATACTGCTGATAGAAATATATACTGGTGAAAGCTATAAGGTCATACCCTTTAAGATTAAACTTGTAAAATCCTACTCTAAGGAAATAGTTAAAACATAAAAATAGAAAAACTTTATTTAGCAAGCTGTTCATTATAATTTTATTTATAGTAGCCCCAAACTAGAAACAACCTAAATGCTCCAAAATAGAGACATAAAATATGTACCCCTAAACAATCTTAAAATGATTAAAATTTGGGGTGATTATGATATAAGCATTTTCTATATTATGAAGTTACATGTGAACAGATTATTACTAGGAACACCCTAAGTGCATTAAACATGCATTCAAAACTACCAGTAAAAATACCATCAACATGTTCACTATTTTATCTTTCTACTTCTATTATCATCTGATTTTTAATATGCATGTTTTTTTAAAAATAAACATGCTTCTTTTAAAGATAAAAATAAACAGGGATTCCATAAAGAAGATTATGAAAAAGTACACTTTAATCAAGTAACACTAATTACATGACTGCACTGAGTTCTTCCCAAAATAAGTGAGAAAAATCTCTATAAAGAAAAGCTTGTTTTGAGTGGTTCCAGATGTACATACCCAAAAGAAAACTTTCTGGCTTCCAGATAGATCTGATTGATTAATTCTCGAGTTGGTGCTACAATAATACACTCTGGTTCCTGCAGCTCTTTAAAACGACTGGCTGTTATTCCATCACGCATCATATGTGCCAAAATTGGCAAGAGAAAAGCTGCCTAGAAGTTGAATTACATAATTTACAAATTTATAATACATCATCCTTCTCCCTGTAGAAATAAACCTATTCCTTATTCCCTTACAGCTTCTAGATTCTTCTTCCACCTTGCTGGTAAATTTAAGATGAGAGAGGAAAACAATTTTTATTTCAGTGAGTTTTTAACACTTCAACTTTTGATAGATATATTTCAGTTATTTAAAAAGCATACCCACGAATTCTAAATACTTAACATAAACTTATTTATAGAGGGTATTGTACACATAACCTGATATAAATCACTGCATTTAGCAATTACTCTAAATGAATTCCTTTTGGAGTAGAGCTACAAGTATCACAGAATGCACGACAAAGGTGGTACACAAACAGCAAAAATTGGGAAATCATTCATTTGGATTACTCACCCTTAGTGAAGTTAATGTGGCAAGAGTGCTAGAGTTTTCTCATTAAGCAAATTAGACAGTAAAATCTACCTCCAAAATGATGTGTAAGTCATTCATCAGCTGCTGTATTATACAACTCATTTATTATCCTTTCAATTCTACCACAGAGGCTGATTAAAGCTAAAATAGCATGAATAGCATGTGATTCAGAAAGGATAGGCTTTAAGATTCATCTCAGGGAACCCTCTTTAACAGACAGACCCCAGAGGTAAGTCCTAAGACCAACCTGATCTCATCAGAGTTCTTTTAGATAACATAACCTGAAGTTACTTCATATTAAAGACCAGGTACAATGAATATTGCGATTTCTCATTCTTTTGACTCCAAAATTTTATCAGCTTTATTATGCAACTTATTTTCTCTCTTTCTCTGCATTTTATAACCTCTGGTGCTTTGACCCTCCATCATCCTGTTTTATTTATTTGAGGGGGGGGAGGGGCAAAAACAGAGGGAGAGAAAGAAACCCAAGCAGGCTCCATGATCAGCATGGAGCTTGATGAGGGTCTCAATCTCACAACCGTGAGATCATGACCTGAACCAAAATCAAGAGTCAGACACTTAACTGACTGAGCTACCCAGGGCACCCCTTTTGTTTTAGACACTATCATCTTCCAGGAGGAGTTGAACAGTCTTAAAATGGACTAAACATCTATGAATTGCAATGCTACTCTAGAAATAGTTCAAAATTCTTTCTTTAGAAGTATACAAAACCCCCTTGGGGCGCCTGGGTGGCTCAGATGATTGAGTGTCTGCCTTTGGCTCAGGTCATGATCCTAGGGTCCTGGGATTGAGCCCCCCGCTTCTCCCTCTCCCTCTGCTGTTCCCCCTGCTTGTGCTCTCTCGATCAAATAAATAAATAAAATCTTTAAAAAAAAAGTATGCAAACCCCAATAAAACCAGATTTCAGAAGCAAAAAAAATCAGTATTTTTTTTATGTTATGTTAATCACCATACATTACATCATTAGTTTTTGATGTAGTGTTCCATGATTCATTGTTTCCGTATAACACCCAGTGCTCCATTCAGTACATGCCCTCTTTAATACCCATTTTAACAGTTCACTGAAATCGTCAACCTTCCATCCAACAAAAAAGACTCAAACTACTTGAGAAGAACCAAAGTTCAAAAACTATTAATAATTTGATTATGGGGCAGAATACATGTGAAAAAAAGGACTTACAGTCTTTCCAGACCCTGTCTGAGCACAAGCCATCAAATCTCGTCCTGCTAGTATAATAGGAATACTGTATTTTTGCACAGGAGTAAGCTTAGTATAACCAGCTTTAGCAATGTTGTTATTCAGTGTCTGACAGAGATTAGCTTCCTCAAAAGTCTAAAGAAAGGGGGAGAAGGGTATGATTAAATTCCATATTATCATATGCAGATCATTCCATAAACATATTTCATTTGGGTTAGTCTCAAGTTTTTGTTAATTCCACTTTATATACTAAGGTTACTTTATCAATATGCCCCCACTCAAAAGTACTATCTACAGCCTGTATATTATTACTTGACAGAATTAAAGAGTACCCTTATAGACACTAGTTCTAAAGACATTTTTTCCTGGACCCTTAAAACCTGTAAAATATAAATATCCTGATCAGTAACAATGGCCCATTAACAACAGGGGACTGTAGGAACCTCCCACTCCTCAGAATATCATTCTCCTAAGATAGACTTTCTCACACACTTAAGAAGCAGGAATCTTCAATCCCTAGGAAAAATATCCTTTTTAATAAGTTTAAATGAAGTTCTCATCCCAGTTTGGGAATGTGGGGATGAAATTTAATACTCTTTCAACATAGCCATTAATTCTACAAGTAGTATATGGTAGATGTGGTTCTTAATTTCTAACCTAAACCATTATCTGCTAAAAATAAAATTTCCATATTCGGTAATAACAACCTACAGAAATGAACCATATACGTGACAAAGTTTGCTTTATAGTCAATTCAGAAATGATTATCACACTGACCAGAATTGCTGGTGGCGCATCATGCCCAGATACTTCTACAAGAATAGTATCATATTTGTCAAAGTTGATGCCTGTCTGATAGTGTGCAAAGATGGAGTCCTCGTCCTCGGGTGGAGGTGGCGGGATGTAGGTCACCTTCGGTCCTTAGGATTCAAACAAAAGACAGAGCTTACATGACAAGGACCAGAAGAAAAGTGAGAGAGAAAAAAACTGAAAATCAAATTGTAAATACTGAAGAACTTCCCACTGTTTACCATTAAAATTCACTTCAAATTTAAAAAAAGGTTAACTCTGCTCTTATTTTTCATTTTTATTAAAATACAACAGACGTTCATATGGCTCATACAAAAATTAATATACCTTGAGTGTCACCACTTTCTCCTCCTTCAGCTTCTGACTTCCAATAATCTTAAAGGGAATCAAACCCAAAAAAGAGATAAATATTTTTTTAATTGAGGGATGTAAGAACTTTCACTATAAAAATCAAATACCTTATTCTAAAGTAAAACTTACTTTTTCCAGAGCCTGTTACTACTTCTTCATTTAAACCTTTGTAACCACCTAATGAAAGAAATCCATACTGATAATTAGTCAAGATCCAAGGCTGTGCACATCTTTATTTTCATTGCTTGTCTTCAAAGAGAACAAATTCTAAAAATGGACAGACATCTTTAAAGTCCTTCATATGAATAAGACACGATTAATAGAATCCTTAACAATTTTAATATTCAAAATGCTGATTTTATGTGGATGATACTGTTTTATGTTATCAGTTTTTGTTTAAGCTGCTCAGTCCCTTTCCTAGTTGCTATATTCCTCAGCAAAGGAATGTATTTTCTAAAATGAACTAAAAGTCCATCTGTATTGGGGGATACCACTACCATTCCCAGGTTGTAGGATTCAGCAGGACTCAGAATATAGTCATACTCACAGCTAGGATTTATTACAGTGAAAGGACAGGGAGCATGGGCAAAGGGAAAAAGGTGCATGGGGCAAAGTCCAGAGATAACCAGACACCAGCTTCCAAGAGTCCTCTTCCACTGGTGTCACACAGGATACATTTAATTTCCCTAGCAACAAGTTGTAACAACATGTTGGAAATGCTGCCTACCAGAGAAGCTCATTAGAGCCACTTTCTGCCTGGCACATACCAATATTCCAGACTCCTGAAAGAAAAGCTGGTATTAAAACTACATTGTTGTAAAAACACTCCAGGCACAGTAAGCCATTCGTAAACTAGTTAGGGTGGTGAGAACCCTCCCCAAATCCAATTTCCCAGATACCAGGGAAAAAACCAACCTTGTAAGCAGGACATTCAAAGAATAGCAGTCAGGGCTGTCATGTTAACTCTTTTCCATACACTACCTTCATGGTTTTAAATAACTAGTCCTCTATTGCACCACTTTCCGGTATTATCACAAAAAAGAATAAGGACTGCATTAGATTTGAAAATCTAACTAGATACATTTTCACATGTAAGCTCTCTTTCTTGTCTGAACGTCCACAGGTTTTGAAATCCTTTACCCAACAAGATTTGAACATTTGTAGATATGGTTTAACTAACCATTAATAACCTCTTTCTATAATGAAGAATCTAAGAATCAAGGTGGGGAAACAGAGGCAGTTCAAGGGAGTCGTCTCTTTGAATGCTCTCAGACTACTAATAATCACTGAGGATTTTTCAGAGACATCAAGTAAGTTTTATTATTTTCCTAGTCTGGAAAGCATTTTAATTTTTATATTATAACATTAAATTTTTATAACTCAAAAAAATTTTCATAGTACAAAATCATGTATACTGAGCTTTCTTTATGCCTTATACCAAATCAAATAACTATCTCATAAGGAAAAAACATATTGTTTTAATATAAGAACACGTACATACAGACATATTTCAATCTTCAACATCTGCACAGCATCCCACTTTAGGGTGATATGATTTATTAAACCATTATTTATTGATATATTTTGTTGTTTTCAGTTTTTATTTATTATAAATGAAGCTTTAGTGAACACCCTTGTGCATACATTGAGCAAATACATCTATGGTATATAATTCCTATAATAGAACTGTTACGCTGAGGAATATTAAATAACTCTCCAAAACAGGCTGAGCATATGTCTACTCCTCAAAATGTATAAAAGCAGTAACAGTTACCTTTAACGTCAAAAATGAAATTAGGATTACTATGTTAATTAACCATATATAGGAAAACCAAGTTAGAACTCACCTCGTCCACTTCCACTGCCACTTCTGCTTTGGTAAGTGTCACCATTACCTGTAATGCATTTTTTTTTTGCAGATTATTTAGAGAAAACACAGCTCACCTTTTTTTTTTTTTTTTTTAAACACAGCTCTCCTCCTTGAACACATAAACCATATAGCTATTTCTATTCAAATTTGAGTGCTAAGGATTCCTGGTCCTTTCATCCATCCATCTCTTAATTCTACATTTAATTTAAATCTTTTCCTCATTTGAACATTTTGTTTAAAGATTCCCCCCCCCCCTTTTTAAAGAAAGTTTTAGATTTACAGAATAACTGAAGGAAAGGAACAGAGATTTCCCATACACCGGTAGCCTCCTGCCCCCACATTTGAACAGCCTCCCCCATTATCAATATCCCCCACCAATGTAGTACATTTGTTACAACTGATGAACCTAAGCTAACATGGCATAATCAAAGTTTACATGAGGGCTCACTCTTGGTGTACATTCTATGGGTTTGGACAAATACAAAATGACATGTATCCACCATTAATGTATCACACAAAGTATTTTCACTGTCCTAAAAAAAATGTTCCATGCTATTCATCCCTCCCCACAACGACTGTCAACCACTGATCTTTTTACCCTTCTCCAGAGTTGTTTCTTTTCCAGAACATCATACAGTTGGAAATTATACAGTATGTAGCCCATTCAGATTGGCTTCTTTCATTTAGTAATATGCATTTAGGGTTCCTCCTTATCTTTTCATAGTTCGAGAGCTCATTTCCTTTTGGTGTTCAATAATATTCTATTGTCTGAATGTACCAGTTTATCCACATTTGCACATTTTTATCAACAAATGTGGTGGGTTTTTTCTTTTTCTCCTCAAATCCCCTAACTCAGAGTTCTCTTTGAAACCACTACAAACTTCACTTTCCTTCCTCCAATTAAAGGTATACTTTACACCTCAAATTAACTGGTAGATAAGAGAGAAGAAATAATTCACAGTGCACAAATTTTCTAAGGAAGGCAAAGCTGCCCATGTATTTTTGCCTGCAGATCTAAAAAGCAGAGAAACTCATGAGCTAACCCAGTATACTTAAATGTATCTATTCAGTTACTAATTGTAGAGTTAAAAGCATATATGAATTGTTAACATTCAATAAGAAATTCTATTTCTGGGGTGCCTGGGTGGCTCAGTTGGTTAAGCATCTGCCTTCCTCTCAGGTCATGATCCCAGGGTCCTGGGACCCAACCCCACAATAGGCTCTCTGCTCAGCAGGGAGTCTGCTTCTCCCTCTGCCTCTCCCCCCAGCTCATGCTTACACTCTCTCTCTCTCTCTCTCTGAAATAAATAAATCTTTAAAAAAAAAAAAAAGGAAAAAAGAAAGAAAGAAAAATTCTATTTCTCACCTGCGCCACTTAATGCTGGTCTTCTAGAACCAAAAAGGCCACCAGTGCGCTGTGTCCCCTCATCTTGTTCATATTCACTATCTATATTTATACATAATAAAATGAGATTATGTTACTTTTAAGAAGTTTTAAAATCATACAGTATAGAGAAGAAAATCAAGTCATAGTGCCAGAAGTTAAATGTGTGAGGCAAAATAGTTTAAATTTTAAAGGAATCACAATGAGCAATTTTTCGAAGTACCATACAAAGGATTTCTCCACAAATCATTTCCTTTAATTACAAATTACTTCCTCAAAGTTTTTATTTTATTAAAATTATTTTATAAAAGCAGTTAGGGCCAATGCTGTTAAAATATCATATAAGCAAAAGTTAAATAACCTCCAAAAAGTAAACTGTTACTACCCCAGAAACTTCACATTGCATCATCTCATTACTTATTCTCCAGAATAGCACCCCCTTGCTCCCACTGTTGCCAGATCAAACCTTCCAAGTCCTGAACACTTTTTTAAAAGTGACAATTCACTGATCTCCTATATATTTATTAAATCATTATTAGAGATTTAATTTTAACTTCCAAAACCACTAATCTTTCCTCTTCCATTAAGAGACAAATGCAATCCAACAGTGACTTCTGAAGTCAATACCCCTAGCTCCAAGAAATGATGGCTGGAGTAATTTAAGGTAGAAAGTTACATTAGTGAAAGAAGGTATATTGGGGGGGGGGGTAGGAGAACTTTAGAGAAGGCCACCTCTTTCTAAGGTTGGCTGTCATTATCAAGGCTCTAAAACACTTAGAAGTAGTAAATAAGATTAAAGAGCTGAGTCACACAAACTTCTAGAAAGATTCATGTATTCCAACTAACAAGTATGCAATTAGATATGTGTCTAAAAAAATAATGTTATATACAATGTAGGTGATTATGTACCAGTCACTCTGCTAAGCTGTTCTCATATAATCCTCTCAACAACCTTATGTATGAAAAGGAAATGATGAAAAATAAAACTTAACAGATAAAGCACACTATTTGCAAGTCACTACTAACTTGGACTTCCTAGACCAAATCCTCCACGGCAACCTCGGAAACTACCTCTTCCACCTCTTCTGGATGACCCTGAAGCTTCTGAATCATTTCCATCTTGATAGCCTATAATGTTAAAACACACACACAAGAACAATACAAAACAACAACAAAAAAATCTTGGAGAAATGGTGGCCAAATTTAATTTAAGCCTTGTATAATTTAATGACTTTACATATTTTAAGGCATTAACAGTTACTAAAAAAGAAATGCCATATTTGAACTATAAATGTTCAACTTTACTAACATAAACAGACATAGCTACAGTTAAAAAAAAAACAAACACTGCTTGCTTTGAGAATCAAAATTAAAAATGACTAGGGGTGGCTGGCTGGCTTAGTTGATAGAATACATGACTCTTGGTTTCAGGGTCTTGAGTTTAAGACCATGTTGGCAGTAGAGTTTACTTAAGAAAAAAAAAACTAAAACTAAAAATTACTAAAAGAAAAAGTTTCACTTGTAAAACAATGAAAGTTGCCACGACTGCATCATTAGCAAGATCTCTAAAATGCAGAGAAGGATTAGATAAATCTAGGCTTGTATTTGTTCCTTATAGAAAATAGTAAAACATCTTACTCAAAGCACAGACATAAAAGCATATATAAAGTCTGATTTCCTGCTATAAATAACATATTAATTCAACTGAATACCAAAAATCAGTATTAACAGTTCAAGTAAAATTTGATCCCACCTAGAGCAGAACGAGATCAAATCAAAACCAAAATGTCAACTGGGCAGAAATAAAGAGAGTGAGATTTAGTTTATGAACTTGCCACTATTTACACCCAAAGAAACTGACCAATAAAGGTAAAAATTCTCTATATATTTCTTGATATTGAATTATGTGTCTTTTCAAAACCTATTTATAAAATAGGGCAGAGTTAATTCAAGGTAGATTCAGAGTTATACATCTACTACCTAAAACTTACAGATCCTCAATCTGGCAATAATCTACCGATAATTACATTTACATTTTAATTCTAAATTATTTATTTGTGCCTCTTTATCTTTGAATAAGCCTTGTTGGGGTTTATCTCTTTTCAAGAAACAGTTTCTTTCTGATCTGCTTCTTTTTAAGGTATGTTACTTTGGTGTATGCACATGAATAACTAAAATATATAAAACATATATACAAGTTTAAAATGTAATAAATGAAAACCTATGGACCTACACTACCCAGCTTAAAACTAAGAATGTTCCCAATACCTCTGAAACCCGTGGATAGTCTTTTGCCCTGTAAAATTCCCCCCCACTTTCTCAACCAATATCCTGAATTGTTTTTTATTTCCTTGCTCTTATTTTAATTTTTACCAACTATGTACATAACTTTTTGCAATGTATTGTTTAGTTTTGTGTTTGAGCTTTATGTAACAGAATCATATAGAATATATTCTTTACCTTGCTTCTTTAATCCATCTTTGTTTCTGTTGATGTGTGAAAATGTACTTCATTTTTACTGCTGAATAACATTCCACTGTATGTTTCATTCATGTCTATTATCTTTCTAACTTCCTTCTACTGAGTTTTTAATTAAGTTGAACACTGAGCTCACTAATTTCTTTTCTACTACATACATTTAAGATTGTAAACTTTCCTCAAAAAGTTAGCTGCTTTAGCTGTATCCCTTAAGTTTCCATGTTTTAATGTCCATTCAGGTCTAAATACCTTATTATTGCCAGATGAATTTTAATTCATAAATTGATAAATTCAGTTTCCAAATCACAATGGTTAGGCTTTTCATTACGGATTTCTACTTTCATGAAACTTTAACAAGAGGACACAGTTTGTGATAAATTCTACAGTTTATCTGGGACTTCATTTTGGCCTTAATAGATGGTAAAACTGTGTGTATTTTCTATATGCTGCAGAAGAATGTGTAATTTATAATATGGGGTTTACTATTCCAAACAGAAATATTACATCAAGCTTAATAACTGGTATTCAAAACTTCTATAGTCTCCATAGTCTTAATCATTTCTGGTCTGCTCATTCTTTTCTTTTTTTTAAGATTTTATTTATTTATTTATTAGAAAGCAAGAGAGAGAGAAACAGCATGAGAGGGGAGAGGGTCAGAGGGAGAAGCGGGCTCCCCACTGAGCCGGGAGCCTGATGCGGGACTCGATCCCAGGACTCCGGGATCATGACCTGAGCTGAAGGCAGTCGCTTAACCAACTGAGCTACTCAGATGCCCCATCTGGTCTGCTCATTCTATCAATTTTCTAAGGGGAAATTAGTGGTGGGGGGGGGCACCTGAATGACTCAGTGGTTCAGCTCAGGTCATGATCTCAGGTTCCTGCAATCAAGCCCCATGTGGGGCTCCCTGCTCAGCAGGAAGCCTGCTTCTCTCTCTCCCTCTGCCCCACCTCCTGCTCATGCTCTCCCTTTCTCTTCCTAATAAATAAAATCTTGAAAAAAAAAATCCCATGATTAGTGGTTTAAAATTTGCCAATTTTTCCATATAATTATGTCTACTTTTGCTTTATATACTTAAGAATATCTTGTTAGAGTTCAAACCATGTTCCGAACTGTAATATCTTCCCAGTGAACATGACTTTTATCATTAAGTAATTATTTCTTTATTCCTAATATATCTGCTTTAGAGTCTATTTTGTCTCCTATACTTCTATTGGGGTTAATATTAAACTGACATTTTTTCTCTTTATTTTCAACTCTGCATTGACATACATTTACTGTTAATATATATTATGATTACTAATGTATCAATTTCCTACTTCAATCATCCTATTTTGTGTTTTCCCTTCCCCGAGTTTTTTTCAATGTTTTTTTGTTTTCCTTTCTGTCCTCCTATTGATTTCCCAAAGGCTGTATTTTATGCTTTTACTGGTATCCTTCAATTTCAGCATGAATATTTAAGAAATATTTATTTTCAACCTTGTCTCCTTCCTCAAAGTCCTGGCCTTCTATCCTATTGGATTTCCTCCACTAGTAAGTTATACATTATATTTTACCATACCAATTTTACCATTTTTAAGAAATTCTGAAATTAGTTTCAATCTGTTCTCTTTCCTAATGAGCTGACAAAGAACTTAAGTCTTTTCATTTGCTAGTATTTTAGTTCTTTCTTATTTCTAAAACCCCTAAATTAATGACATTATTACTATCCTCTAAAGCCAATACTTATTTAGGTTTACCAATATGTTTACCAATTTTAAAACGTGTATTTATTTAGTTATGCTCATCACTGCTTCCTACTTCTTGTTGCATTCAGTGTCCTTCTTGTTAATATACATGATTCAGTAGTTCTTTCCTCAGTGGCCTGACAGTACTCAACACCATCTTTATCTAAATGGTGTTCTTTCTCTCTGACACCTAAGTTATCTGGATATAGCAGTTTCGATTCAGAACTATTCTCCCTCAGGATTCTACATTCTACTCTATTATGTTCTCTACCTTTATTGGAAAAAAAAAAAGTTCTGCTGCCAATCTTTTGTTCTTTTATATGTGGGTCTTTTTCTGTTAGCTCTAAATATTTTTATCTTTGTAATTTTGCAATGTCAATACACATATAAGAGTGTGAATTTTTTAAAATTTGCTCATGATTCTTGTTCCTTCTTAACTCTGGAAAAGTTTCTCAACTATTCTCTGAATAGTTTTCTTTTCCCTCTCTCCTCCTCCCATTTTCTCTGTTCTCTTCTCAGGAGATATTTAGATATATGTTGGAATAACAGAGCTTCTTATTCTGTCTTCTGTAACTGTTAAATGCTTTCATGTTTTCCATTCCCAAATTTAGAGAATTTCCTCAGATCTATCTTTGGATTCAGTTATTCTACTCATCATTGTTTAATCTGTTTAATCTATTCACTACTGCTTTCTGTAAATTCAATTTGGTTCCTTTTCCAAACTAGCTTCTCTACTGAGCAAATGACTACATAATGACTCAGTATCTCTAGTATCTATAGCTTAATAATTCCATACACAGGAGAAACACAAACATTTAAATGAACATGCTCTTTTTTTCCATAGCTGATGCCAGTTTCTAGTTATGTAAGAAGTCTTATAACTAGAGGTGAAAAGAACATGAAGTTATACAGAATTAAAAGTCTGAATGACTTCCTTGTTAGAAAGTAGGGACAGAAACTCTACGTATCCTACATGGTGTTAAAAATAATTTGTTTTTAAATAAATAGGTTAAATGGTAAGTAAAACACTATAAAAGTTAAAATGAATGAACTAGATCCAAAAAAAAGGTCACAAAAAAGTGGGGGGTGCCTGGCTGGCTGAGTTGGTAGAGCATGCCACTCTTGACCTCAGAGTTTTAAGTCTGAGACCCTCAATGGGTGTAGAGATTACTTAAAAGTAAAATCTTTTATTAAAAAATCACAAAAAGATAGGTCTAATAAACTTTTATAAAAGTATGAATAGGAAGTATACACTACACACCAATGTTAAAAAAAGTTACCTCTGGGAAAAAGGAGATATAAAATACAAAGGGAAGACGGGTCTTCTAATAATTATGTAATTTTTTTTCTATATTTGAAGTATAAATGACAAAATGTTCCTGTTAAATCCAGATAGTGGTATACAAGTGTTTGTAATAGAATATTCTCTGCTTTTCTGAGTTTTTGAAATATTTCAAAATTTACCACTTTAAATGTCACTTTTTATAAAATAACATTAATATATTTTTAAAGGTGACATTAGTCCTTCCATGAATTCTGCATTTCATAAAGGACAGGTGACAATCTCTTGCAGCCTTTTAAAGATGTTTGGTAACAATCTTCAGAAAGGAGTAAGTTTATAAATCATTTAAACTTTGTGTATAAGAAATATGAACATCTTTTCTTCATTTAAAAAAGTACTTACCATAAATTTAGCGAGGTCACTCAACCTTCAATATACAAAATTCAATTGTATTTCTATATACTAGCAAACAAAATGAAAATTTTTAAATGATATGGATCACTGACATCAGCAAAAATGGCAAAGTAAGAAACTCCGAATTCTGCTACTCCAAAAAATAAAATGCACAAAAACTGTCAGAATTAACTTTCTAAAATGAAAATTAATCAAACTTGCAGTAACCCAGAGAATATTTTTTAAGCTGATTCTCAGTAAGAACAATGAACTCTGTGGCATATTTCAACTTACTTCAGTCCTGTCTCCTGGCAATTCCACTTCTAGGCATACAGTCAAAAGGTGCAAAGACAAGGACTCAAACAGATAAATACATATGAATGTTCATAGAAGCATTATTCACAATAGCCAAAGTAAGTAAAAACCCAAAGTTCATCAATAGATGAATGGGTAAAATGTGGTATTATACACACAATGGATAATTATTCAGCCATAAAAAGAAATGTACTTTGTTCAGATACATGCTACATGAACAAACACTGAAAACATTATGCTAAGTGAATTAAGCCAGACACAAAAGGGCAAATGTTGTATGATTCCACTTGTATGAAATATCTAGAATAGAGGCAAATTCAAAAAGAATATAGAATAGAGTTTACCAGAAACTCAGGGGAAGAAGATAAGGGGATGTACTATATAATGGATATAGATTTCTGCTTAGGTTTCTGCTTTCAGTTTTGGAAACGGATAGTGGTGACAACTGCGTAACACTGTAAATATACTTAATGCCACTTACAGTTAAATATAATTAAAATGGCAGATTTTATGTCATAGTTATTTTACCACAAAAAAAGAGCAGAAAATTTCTCAAATTAGATGAAAAATATAAATTCACACATCCAAGAAGCTTAACCAACTCCCAGTGGGATAAATTTAAAGAGATTTACACCTCCACCCTATCAATATAAAACAAGAACAAATGGTGCTAGGACAACTAGATATTCAAATGCAAAAGAATAAAGTTGGACCCCTCCCTCACACCATATATAAAAATGAAATTAAAATGGATCAAAGAGCAAAACAATAAAATTATTAGAAGGAAACAGGTGAAAATCTGCATGACCTTTTAATAGGCAAAGGTTTTCTAGATATGACACCAAACGCACAACCAACAAATGAAAAAATAGATAAACCAGACAGCATCTAAATTTAAAACTTCTGTGCTTCAGAGGACACCAAGAAAATAAGAAGGTAACACAAAGAAAGGAGAATATATCTGCAAATTGTCTTTCCAATAGCACATGTACCAAGACACAAAGAATTCTTTAAACAATAAAAAGACAACACAGTTTTTTAAATACGCCAATGATCTAGAAAGACCTTTCTCCAAAAAAGATATACAAATAGCCAATACACACGGGAAAAGCTGTTCAACATAATAGTCATCAGGAAACCCAAATCAAAATGACAACGAGATACCATTTTACACCCACAAGGATCACAACCACCAAGAAGACACACAATAACAAAGACTGGTAAGGATGCAGAGAAACTGGGATATTCCTGCATTGTTGGAAGAAGCTAAATTGGGGCAGCTGCTGTGGAAAACAACTTGGCAGTTTTACTCCTAGGTATATGCACCAGAAAAATTAAAACATATGTTCACATAAAACTTGTACACAAAGGTTGATAGCAGTATAAATCATGATAGCCCAAAAGTAGAAACAACCCAATAATCAATCAACTGTTGAATAAACAGAATATGGTATAGCTACACAGTGAAATATTACTTAGCCATTACAAGTAATTAAGTACCATCACATGCTACAACATGGACAAACTATGAGATCATCCTAAGTGAAAGAACATACAAAAGATCACATATTACATAATTCCATTTATATGAAATGTCCAGAATCAGCAAATCCATAGCTACAGAAAGTCGATTAATGGTTGCCAAAGGATGGAGATAAGAGAGAAATGGGACTAACTGCTAACAGGCACAAGATTTTGGGTGGGGGAGAAAGAAAATGTTCAGGAATTAAATAGTGATGATGGGCATACAATATAGTGAGTATATTTAAAACTATTGAAGTATACACTCTAAAATGGTGAAACTGTTATATGGAGTATTAGATAAATAAAAAGCATATGCAACACAAAATATCAAATACTAATGTAAAGAAAGACGTGTAATGACTCTCTAGTGAAAAGTGCAACACAGAGCTAGGAAAAACTAAAGACCTACTTAAAAAGGGATATTCACGGATTGAAAGGCTCAATATTGTAAAAATGGTCAATCTCCTCAAATTCAATGCAATCCCCAAAATATCCCATTAGGTTTTTCCTGGAAATTGATAAACTGCTTCTAAAAATCACATGCAAATGCAAAGAACTAAGAATAACCCAAGGGCACCTGGGTGGCTCAGATGGTTAAGCGTCTGCCTTCAGCTCAGGTCATGATCCCAGGGTCCTGGGATCGAGTCCCACATCGGGCTCCCTGCTCCTTGGGAGCCGGCTTCTCTCTCTCTCTCTCTCTCTCTCTCTCTCTGTCTCTCATGAATAAATAAATTAAAAAAAAAAAGAATAACCCAAGTAATACTGAAGAACAATAAACTTGGAAGACTTACACTACCAGATATTAGGATCTATTATGAAACTGTAGTAATTAGGCTATATAGCAAAGGTGCAAAGATCTAGAAACTGACCAAAGGAAAGGAACCACGCCCAGGAACAGTTCCACATATATACTGTCACCTGATTTAGGATAAAGAAGTCCTTGTAGTATAGAGTGGAAAGTCTTTTAGTAAGTGATAAGGAATCAACTGGATACTCTTATGAGGAAAAAATGTACCATGATCCCTATCTTACATCATATACAAAAATAAAGCCCAGATGAATTACAATCTGAATGTACAAGTTAAAAAGATAAAATTTTATTTTTTTCTTTTTCTTTTTCGTTTTTTATTTTATTATGTTATGTTAATCACCATACATCATTAGTGTCTGAGGTAGTGTTCCATGATTCATTGTTTGTGTATAACACCCAGTGCTCCATGCAGTACGTGCCCTCTTTAATACCCATCACCAGGCTAACCCATCCCCCCACCCCCCTCCCCTCTAGAACCCTCAGTTTTTTTCTCAGAATCCATAGTTTCTCATGGTTCATCTCCCCCTCTGATTTCCCCCCCTTCATTTTCCCTTCCAAAAGATAAAATTAAAAAAAAAAAAAAATAGGAGAGACTATCTTCATGACTTAAGAGGAAGCAAAGAGACTCCCAATATAAATGTTATCCAGGAGTTACTTTTACTATTCTTGCAAATTTTCTGTAAGTTTTAAATTATTTGCCAATGAAAAGTTAACAACAGACACCCAACAGAAAAGATGGCAAAAGAATGGAATCAGCACTACACAAAAGATGATGTACACATGGCCAGTAAACTTATGAAGCACTGGACATTTCATTAGTCCATCAAGGAAAGGCAAATTAAAACCACAATAAGATATACTACCACATACTCGGCAGAATGGTTAAACTTTAAAGAAAAAGAAAATACCAAATATTGGTGAGGATGTGGGAGTATACCTTAGTGTATCTATCTTGAAAAGATTTCACAACAGCTATTAAAGCAAAAAATATACAAAATCCATGAGGCATCAATTTTACTTCTGAATATATATCAATGGCACCAAAAGAAATGTACTAGAATGTCCACAGCAGCTGCTTCAAAACAGCTTAAAGCTGGAAGACATCCAAACAGCATCATTAGCATAAGAGTAGAACCAGAGAGCCTATATAGCAATGGTAATGATCTACAACTGCAACCAACACTATAAATGCATCTCACAAATACATTAAGCAGAAGATGGACACAAAAGAGTTGTATGTTGTATGATTCCACCATTTATATCAAGTACAAAAACAGAAAATTAACCTATGCTGCTAAAAGTCAGAATAGAAGTTAACCATGGAATGGGAGGGTTGCCAGTGAAAGAAAATGAACATAAAAGGGACTTCTAGAGGCACCAGTAATTTCTATTTCTTGATCTGGATGCTTGTGAACACAATAAACCCCGGTGTGTTCAGTCAGTGAAATATCACTGAGCTATACAGGTACAACGCATGCACATGTCTGGTGCTATATCAAGTCATATTTCAATATAAACTTAAATATGCTTATATTTATGCACATCTGTTATTTACTGAGTGACTGCCATGTGCAAATTTCCTACCTTCAAATGTATACAGCTAAAGAGAACAGCAATCAGGGATATGCAAAAATGACCGTTTCCCTGCTAGTCACCCTGTATTAGTCAATAAGCCACAATCAAGCACATAGAGCTGCAACTGGCTTTTGACTGCCTCACTTAAACATGAATTAGATTAATTTAAAGAAAACACTGAGGAAGATAGATATTCACTGTTCTGCAGAAAACAACCAAACATTTAAAACTAAAAGCAATGTTTTAAGAACATTAAGTGCTAAAAATTGCTTGTTAAAGAGGGAAAAAAGGCAATTTTAAAAGGTGAGTCTGGCTTTTTCTTATAGCTAAATTTCCTCCACATCATTACATGCCCCCCTGCAATTATCATTAAAAAACCCTCAATTTATGAGACAAATAGCCAAACCTCCTTCACCACCAAATTCCTCCCCACCTCACTTCCCTAAGAATGCTATAATGAAGTCCCCACAAGTCCTATTGGCACTAAGAAGGGCCTGGTATTCAATGGGCTAACTATCTAATGGGCTAACTATCAAATGATGTTCCCAAGTTACTGTAAAAACACTGATGTATCTTGATTATCATATGGTTCCTAAGAATAAACTTTTATCATAAGCAGATTTGCACAACTTTAACAATTTTATAAGTTCACTATGTTTTTTGTGGGTTTTACTGTTGTTATTTTAACATGTCTACCCACAGGTTATCAAGAATTAAATATGGTGGGGCGCCTAGATGGCTCAGCCATTAAGTGTCTGCCTTCGGCTCAGGTCATGGTCCCAGGGTCCTGGAATCGAGCCCCACATGGGGCTCCCCTGCTCAGCAGGAGCCTGCTTCTCCCTCTCCCACTCCCCTGCTTGTGCTCTCTCTCTCACTGTGTCTCTCTCTGTGAAATAAATAAAATCTTAAAAAAAAAATTCAATACTGTAATGTTTATACCATCTAATCTCAACTTTATTAGAGGCAGGATTAGCAGAGTATGGTAGAGCACTGCCAGACCTAAATAAAAAATAATCTACAATTTCTTCACTCTCCCATATATCCAAATATTCTATTCAGAGACAAAGACATCCCAGTTCATAGATATTGTGACTGACCAGAACTCACAGTCCCTATTCTGTACTTCATAGCACATTCTGGAGATCTTTGGGGGGAAAAAAAATCCAGTGACATTAGAAAGTATAAGTACAAATCGTTCCAAAATGTGGTCCTTACCGCCTCTCTTGGAAAACCCTCTGTTCCGTGTCTGATTATCTTCACAGTCATTATTAGATTCTTGAATAAAAATTTAACATGTGAATAGCATCTAAGTAATTAACTTTAAAGTTGTAATATCTAAAGAATAGCACTATCACAGGATAAGTTAGTGAGAAAAATAAGTATTTTTAAGTTAAAATATGAACATTTTAATTCTTGAAATAATTTTAGCAACAGAAATATAAAGACATTATTCAGTCAATTCCCTATAAATCATTTAACATACCTAAATGTTAAGTGTATAACTGAGAATTCACTATTTCCCAAGTGCTACGCACAAGCCGAAGAAGAAGAATTTCATCAATACTGGTATGACTAAAAGTGGTTTCAGAAATACCTAAACTATTAAAATAGTCAAGTGGTTCTTAAATGTAGGCCATCGGCCACTAGAAATACATGACTATTCTTTTTATAATAAATGTCAATATTTCTGTAATTTGCCTTTCTTACTATATCTCAGACATTAGTAGATTTTTTTAAACATATGCAAATTTTTCCCCAATCATCCTAATGAAACAACTGGGGGATATCTTGGCTTTTCTGTTTTTAAGACAATATCAAGTAACATTACCAGTTTCTCAACAATGGAATGAGGATCACTACACTGAAGGCTGCCTAAGAATTAGCTGGAAGGTTTTTTAAAAATAAATTCCTAGAAAAAAATTAAATAGATAGAT
Source organism: Neomonachus schauinslandi (assembly GCF_002201575.2). Classification (NCBI taxonomy): domain Eukaryota; kingdom Metazoa; phylum Chordata; class Mammalia; order Carnivora; family Phocidae; genus Neomonachus; species Neomonachus schauinslandi. Next base: position 38,605,478 of record NC_058409.1, on the reverse strand, counting down.
CCCTAGAATCCAGCCCCAGAGATGTTTATTTTTTTAAAAGTATAGAGTGAGAACAATAAATGAGTAATTTTTAAAAATTTAAAAATGTTACTAATATGATTTGAATAACTTTAAGCTTTCTAGAAGATTCCAACAAAGCCACATCTGGGAAATACAGAAATGATTTCAAGGGACCTTTGTACATGTCATTAAATGTTTAAAATCTGAGAACTTTAAAAGTCATAGTAATGACATCAAGTGACTAGACCGCTTAGAAGCTATGAGTTAAGTTCCTGTGCAAAAGTACTAATCTACTTAACAACTAATATTGTTTAATAAGAAATAACCCAGAGCTCTTATTGCAGGCTCCTACTTGAAATGAAGTCAACAACTACTAAATATTCCTAAAGAGTCATCTGATATCAAGACAATTATTTGGGAAACAGGATTTAATACTACAAGGGACCTTAGCAGGAAGGAAAGAATTTTGAAAAGAAGGTTGCCGGCCCTGGAATAATGAGGACAACTAACATTTATTGCCTTATGTAAGAAAAACCTATAAATTAATTTGAGACCTGACAAGGACAAAGAGGTCTCACATTAACTTTGTCCAGTTATTCCCCTAAAACAAACCTATATTTTGACCACACTAGGAATTAAAATAGGCTAATGACATTGGGAGAAGTTGGGTGATGAGTACAATTACATTAGGAAAGGGGTGAAGGAGACTCTCTGTACTATTTTTCTAACTTGTAATGAGTCTTATACTATTTCAAAATACAGTTATTGAAAAAAAATCTGTAGAGTTAGGAAATAAAGCCAAGCATCAACAAAAAAGAGACACTATCCCAAGATTAGCTACAACCACATTACATTACATAAAAATTACAGAAAGTATATAAAATATATATAACACGTATAAAGTATAAATATTTAAAAATATAAACATAAATAATATGATACATTAATTATATTAAATATATATTTAGTACATAAATATATTAGGTATCTAATATAAGTATATATTCATATAAATATATGTTATATAATAATAATTAATAGTAATAACACATTTAGAATTCAGTATGGTCTAGCACTGTTCTAAATGAGTAACATGTACTATCTTTTTAAATCTTCACAAAAACCTTGTGAAGTGGGTATTATCCTCTTTTATAAATAGAAAAAATGAAATACAGAAGTTAAATATGTTTTTTCAAGATAATACAACTGAGAGGAGACTCTGGGTCTCAAACCTAGGGTGTCCAAATCCAAAATCAACAGTCCTTATCACTAACTATACCAGATGGAGGAAACTAGACTGCAGGGACAATAACAACCACAAAAGATGCTATTTGTGTGCAGAATAAAAGCTTCTATCATGATATCAAAATTGGTTTCTGGGCTTGCCAATAACAGTTTTAAGAATGAAAGAATTCAATCCATATATATAAAGAGAAATATACATATAGAAAATAGACCAAGGGAAGAAAGCAAACCATTCTGGAGAAAAGTTCTCTCAGGTGCCATGAGAAACTAGAATTTGTGCTCAAAAGTGCTCTGGTCTACCACTGGTAGGAGTCAACTGGGGAAGGTCTTGGCTAAGTGAAAATGATCTTGAATATTCACTGATTTTTAAAAAGGGAGATTAGGTAAAATAGAAATGGAAAAGAAAAAAAATGGTCATTTTTTTTCTTCTGTTAAATATTTGTTCTATGTTATGTACATTTTCATTTGAATAAAATGAAAAAAGCACAGAAAATCAGGGAGAATGAGACTAACAATAACTTAGGGAAAATAGTTTTAGTAGATATATTAAAACCCCATCTAATTCCAAAGGGTTTTTTTTTTAAGATTTTATTTATTTATTTGAGAGAGAGAGAATGAGAGAGAGAGAGAGAGAGCACATGAGAGGGGGGGAGGGTCAGAGGGAGAAGCAGACCCCCGCAGAGCAGGGAGCCCGACACGGGACTCGATCCCGGGACTCCAGGATCATGACCCGAGCCGAAGGCAATCGCCGAACCAACTGAGCCACCCAGGCACCCTAATTCCAAAGGGTTTTAAGGTGATCAGTCTAAGCTTGGTTTTGATTTTGAGAATCACTATTAAGAGTATAATGAAATTAAGACTCAAATATTTAATGAAGATAGATGGCATTTACTGTTTACCATGAATGTGTCTGGTATTGAATTTCATATTTTCATACACATTTTCATTAAGTCTGCCTAACAACCTATAATAGAGATGCCCTCCATTCTGCAGAATAGCAAACTGTGGCTCTGAGAAATTAAGCAACTAGCTCTAAGTCATTCAACTAGGGGGTCGCAGAGCAGGGACAGGAAACAAAGTCTGCAACTCCAAAGTTATGTTATTAAGATTCCACAGATAAGGGCGCCTGGGTGGCTTTGTCGGTTAAGCGTCCAACTCTTGATTTCAGCCTAGGTGATGATCTCAGGGTTCTGAGATGTAGCCCCAAGTGGGCTCAGCACTCGTCATGGAGCCTGCTTAAGATTCTTTCTCTTTCCCTCTGCCCCTACCCTCTCCTCTCTAAAAAGAAAAAAGATTCCACAGATAAATGATGACCAAACAAAAAGGCATCAGAGTCACCAGGGATGCTTTTTAATACAGGTTGCAAGGCCTCACCCAAATCTACTTAATGAGGTTCTCCTAGGAAAGCACTATTAATTACTGTAATCTATATTCTGGTAACATTACTCTATTCACATCATCCTCTGGTATTCCTCAAACCAGTTTGTCAGTACCTTTGACAGAAATGTCTTGATTTCAGTAGTCATCCACATTCTCAAGAATCTTTTTCCACTGTCAAGAATTATGTTAGTCTGAATAGGGACCTGCATGTCCCAAACTGCACGTATATATGGACATGGAGTTTTGATTCTTGACATGTTCTTTCCATTATCTACTTTTTCTTAAGGTAGCAAACCATTCAAAAGTTGCACCTCATAGATTAAGGCAGGCTGAGAAAGGTCAAACTAGGATGCCTGAATTCTTGGTTAAGGCTCTGGCAACAGCTGCTTTATAAAACTGAGTTTAAATAAATTAGAACTGAAAAAGACCATGACACTTAATCTTAGTTTCTCTTTAGCATGTACACTGAACATTAAATTTTAAAAGCCACTAGAGAAAACACTGAACTTACCTCTCCAGAAACCAGAGCTATCACCTTCTTCAAACTTGTTATTTGAAAAACCTATACAAAATAGAAAATTAAACATGCAAATTTCTGAAAACAATTACCTGTACCTCTGTGGTAAACCAAAAACCAAAAACCAAAGGGACTACCAGTTATGGTGCCCCCTTAAAATAAAATAAACCACATAGAGCTATATATATGTATGTGTGTGTGTGTGTGTGTATATATATACACACACACACACATACATATATATATACACACACACACACACACATACATATACATACACTGAATGAAAACTCAGGTTGCATTATGACTTCTGCCTTGTGTCAATTAACTAAGGTAAAAGGTCCAGCCAGTGTTCTATTACCTCAAATGTCATATATATGTAGATGGTCAGAACAGCAGCATATATCAACATAAACACTATATACTTTCTATTCAAAATATCAAAGTTTTTAAAATCTTATAATCTCTTCATCTGCCAGAGGACAATACAACTAAATTATAATTTAATATTCAATAATTTTTCCCATTTCAGTAATAAGGAAATTCTTCCAACATTTTTTGTTTACAAAAATTTTTTTACATCTTGTAGTTCTGCTTGTAAATTTCTCATATAATAAAAACCTGTATCTAGAGTTATGTGTCTCTGGAGCATATAGATACATCTCTAATTTTAAAAGCATTCATCAGTAGTATTTCACAAAATTTTAAAATATTGAATCTTAATAAAATGATCTTTAGTGCAAAGATAGTCAGGGAGTAATATCCACTAAAATTAAAGGTCAGGCAGGGCTGTGTTGGGAGACTCAGGGTGGCTCTACGAGGCCTGCCTGCCCGCTGGGACTCCTGTCATCCTACCTGGGATTTTATTAAATGGCCTGTTGTGGATAGGTTCTGGGGGATGCTGAAAAGATGGCGGAGGAGTAGGGGACCCTATTCCAACCGGTCCTGGGAATTGAGCTGGGTATCTACCAGACCACTCTGAACACCCACGAAATCAGCCTGAGATGTAAGCAGATAGATCTGGATCTCTGGTTGGTTTGGAGGTATGAAGCGGGGAGCCGTGATTCCGCGGGCAGATATCAGAGGATAAACGGCAGGGTGAGGGAGCCACTGGGATCCTACACCGCCGGTGAGCAACAACCTTGTGCGCCTTGTGGGGACGGGGCACAGACTCGCAGACTGGTAGCAACAGGGAAAGGACTTTAGGGCAGCTCCCCGGATGGAAACCCTGAGCTGCGGGGCCGTGAGTGTGAACTGGGGGCGGCTGGTCGTTTTAGAAGCACAAAGGGCAGAGACGTGCCCCGACCTGGAGGCAAGGACTGGGAGTGCTGCAGAGGGGCGCACAACCCAGGACGCTGCAGTTTATAGCAGCACAGACACAAATGGAGATGGTGTGCGTGGCCTGGAGTGCTCACTGAAGAACAGACTGCGATCTCTCTGCTCTGAGGCAGAGGGTTGGAAACAGTCTCTTCTGCTCTCTCAGAAGAGAGCAGAAAGCCGCCAGAGAAAGCCACCAGAGAACAAAAGCCCCAAAAAACCAATTTTCACTGAGCCCATCCCCCCCCACAGGGGGCAGGGCAACTCTGCCCAAACAGGGCTGCCTGAGTAATAGTCGGCAGGCCCCTCCCCCAGAAGACAGGCTGGGAGAACAAGAGACCAGCAACCCTAAGGTCCCTAGAAAACAGGTGCATCTTGCTTGGGGTTGTGGTCAATAATTTGGACTCTATACATTCCCTCAAGCACCCACCAAAAGAATGACTAGGAGGAAGAACCCCTCAAATAGGAAAGACTCAGAGACTATGACTTATGCCACAGATTTACAAATGGATTCAGATATAACCAAGCTGTTGGAGATGGAATGCAGGCTAGCAATTGTGAAGACAACAGCTAGAATGGAGAAATCGATTAATGGCAACACAGAGTCTCTAAGGGCAGAAATGAAAGCTGAATTGGCAGAACTTAAAAATGCTATCAATGAGATTCAATCTGATCTAGATAATCTAACACCTAGGATAAGCAAGGCAGAAGAACGAATTGGTGGTTTAGGAGACCAATTAATAGACAAGAAGGAAAAAGAGGCGGCCAGGGAAAAACAACTCAAAATCCATGAAAATAGAATCAGAGAAATAAGTGACACAATGAAACGTTCGAATGTCAGAATTACTGGGATCCTGAGGGGGTCGAGAGAGAAGAGGACTAGAAGGTGTATTTGAGCAAATCGTACCTGAGAACTTCCCTAATCTGGGGAATGAAAGAAACACTCGTGTCCTAGAGGCAGAGAGGATCCCTCCCAAGATCAAGGAAAACAGGCCAACACCCCGGCATGTAATAGTAAAACTCGCAAATCTTAGAACCAAGGAAACCATCTTAAGGGCACTTAGGAGGAAGAGATTCCTTACGTACAGAGGGAAGAACATCAGAATAACGTCAGACCTATCCACAGAGACCTGGCAAGCCAGAAAGGCCTGGCAAGACATATTCAGGGTACTAAACGAGAAGAACATGCAGCCAAGAATACTTTATCCAGCAAGGCTGTCATTTAGAATGGATGGAGAGATGCAGAGCTTCCAAGACTGGCAGAAACTGAAAGAGTATGTGACCACTAAGCTGGCCCTGTAAGAAATATTAAAGGGGGATTCTATAAAAGGAGAAAGACCCCAAGAATGATACAGAACAGAAATTTACAGAGACAATCTATACAAACAAGGACTTCACAGGCAACATGATGACAATAAATTCATATCTTTCAATAATCACTCTCAACGGCCTAAATGCTCCATAAAATGGCACAGGGTTGAAGATGGGATAAAAAGACAGGACCCATCCATATGCTGTCTACAAGAGACTCATTTTGAACCTAAAGATACATCCAGACTCAAAGTGAAGGGATGGAGATCTATCTTCCATGCCAGCGGACCTCAAAAGAAAGCTGGGGTAGTAGCAATTCTTATATCAGACAAAATAGATTTTAAGCTAAAGACTGTAGTTAGAGACACAAAAGGACACTATATCATTCTTAAAGGGTCTATCCAACAAGAAAATCTACAATTGTAAATATCTACACCCCCAACATGGGAGCAGCCACCTACATAAGCCAACTGTTAACCAAAATAAAGAGCTGCATTGATAACAATACATTATTTATATACATAACAATGTATATATATTATATTATATACATAACAATACAATCCTACAATTGTAGGAGACCTCAATACTCTACTCTCACCAATGGACAGATCATCTAAGCAGAAAATCAACAAAGAAACAAGAGCTTTGAATGACACACTGGACCAGATGGGCCTCACAGCTATTCCACCCTAAAACATTCCACCCTAAAACAACAGAATACTCATTCTTCTCGAGTGCACATGGAACTTTCTCCAGAATAGACCATATACTGGGTCACAAATCAGGTCTCAAACGATACTAAAAGACTGAGATTATTCCCTGCATATTCTCAGACCATAATGCTTTAAAACTGGAACTCAATCACAAGAAAAAATTTGGCAGAAATTCAAACACTTGGAAGCTAAAGACCACTCTGCTCAGGAATGTTTGGGTCAACCAGGAAATCAAAGAAGAACTTAAACAATTCATGGAAACCAATGAGAACGAAAACACATTGGTTCCTATGGGATACTGCAAAGGCAGTCCTAAGGGGGAAATACATAGCCATCCAAGCCTCACTCAAAAAAAGAGAAAAATCCCGAATTCACCAACTAACTCAACACCTTAAAGAACTACAGAAAAAGCAACAAACAATGCCTAAGCCACACATTAGAAGAGAAATAATTAAGATTAGAGCAGAGATCAATAAACTAGAAACAAGAAACACAGTGGATCAGATCAACGAAACTAGAAGCTGGTTCTCTGAAAGAATTAATAAGATCGATAAACCACTGGCCAGACTTATCCAAAAGAAAAGAGAAAGGAGGGCGCCTGGGTGGCTCAGTTGGTTAAGCGACTGCCTTCGGCTCAGGTCATGATCCTGGAGTCCCGGGATCGAGTCCCGCATCGGGCTCCCTGCTCGGCAGGGAGTCTGCTTCTCCCTCTCCCACTCCCCCTGCTTGTGTTCCCTCTCTCGCTGTGTCTTTCTCTGTCAAATGAATAAATAAAATCTTAAAAAAAAAAAAGAAAAGAGAAAGGACCCAAATTAAGAAAATTATGAATGAAAGGGGAGAGAGCACGACTAACACCAAGGAAATTGAAACAATTATTAGAAATTATGAACAACTATATGCCAATAAATTGAGCAACCTGGAAGAAATGGATGTCTTCCAGAAACCTATAAACTCCCAAGACTGAAACAGGAAGAAATTGACAACCTGAATAGGCCAATAACCAGTAAGGAGATTGAAGCAGTGATCAAAACCTCCCAAAAAAACAAGAGTCCAGGACCTGATGGAGTCTCTGGGGAATTTCACCAAGCATTCAAATAGAAATAATACCTATCCTCCTGAAGCTGTTTCAAAAAACAGAAACAGAAGGAAAGCTTCCAGACTCATTCTATGAGGCCAGCATTACCTTAATCCAAAACCAGGCAAAGACACCATCAAAAAGGAGAATTTCAGACTGATATCCCTGATGAATATGGATTCCAAAATCCTCAACAAAATCCTGGCTAATAGGATCCAAAAATACATTAAAAGAATCATCCACCATGACAAAGTGGGATTTATCCCCGGGATGCAAGGGTGGTTCAACATTCGCAAATCAATCAATGTGATAGAACACATTAATAAAGGGGCACCTGGGTGGCTCAGATGGTTAAGCGTCTGCCTTCGGCTCAGGTCATGATCCCAGGGTCCTGGGATCGAGTCCCGCATCGGGCTCCCTGCTAGGCGGGGAGCCTGCTTCTCTCCCTCTGCCTCTCTCTCTGACTTTCACGAAAAAAAAAAATAAAAAAAAAAAAAAAAAAAAAGAACACATTAATAAGAGGAGAGAGAAGAAGCATTTGGCCCTCTCAGTTGATGCAGAAAAAGCATTTGACAAAATACCACATCCTTTCCTGATTAAAACTCTTCAGAGTATAGGGATAGAGGGAACATTCCTCAAGCTCATAAAATCCATCTATGAAAAACCCACAGTGAATATCATCCTCAATGGGGAAAAGCTGAGAGCCTTTCCCTTAAGATCAGGAACACGACAAGTATGCCCATTCTTGCCACTATTGTTCCACATAGTACTAGAAGTCCTAGCAACAGCAATCAGACAACAAAAAGAAATAAAATGTATTCAAATTGGCAAAGAAGTCAAACTCTCTTCACAGATGACATGATACTTCATGTGGAAAACCCAAAAGACTCCACCCCCAAATTACTAGAACTCATACAGCAATTCAGTAATGTGGCAGGATATAAAATCAATGCACAGATATCAGTTGCTTTCTTATACACAAACAACACAACTGTAGAAAGAGAAATTAGAGAAACGATTCCATTTAAAATAGCACCATAAACCATAAGATACCTCGGAATAAACCTAACCAAAGAGGTAAAGGATCTATACTCTAGGAACTACAGAACATTCATGAAAGAAATTGAAGAAGACACAAAAAGATGGAAAAACATTCTATGCTCATGGATTGGAAGAATAAACACTGTTAAAAGGTCTATACTACCCAGAGCAATCTACACCTTCAACGTCATCCCGATCAAAATTCCAATGGCATTTTTCAAAGTGCTGGAACAAACAATCCTAAAATTTGTATGGAATCAAAGACCCCGAATCACCAAGGAAATGTTAAAAAAGAAAAACAAAGCTGGGGGCATCATGTTGCCTGATTTCAAGCTATATTACAAAGCAGTGATCACCAAGACAGCATGATACTGGCACAAAAACAGACATATAGACCAATGGAACAGAATAGAGAACCCAGATATGGACCCTCAACTCTATGGTCAAATAATCTTCAAAAAAGCAGGAAAAAACATGCAATGGAAAAAAGACAGTCTCTTCAATAAATGGTGCTGGGAAACTCGACCATTCTCTAACACCATACACAAAGATAAATTCAAAATGGATGAAAGACCTCAGTGTGAGACAGGAATCCATCAAAATCCTAGAGGAGAACATAGGCAGTAACCTCTTTGACATCAGCCACAGCAACTTCTTTCAAGATACATCTCCCAAAGGCTAGTGAAACAAAAGCAAATATGAACTTTTGGGACTTCATTAAGATAAAAAGCTTCTGCACAGCAAAGGAAACAGTCAACAAAACAAAGAGGCAACCCACAAAATGGGAGAAGATATTTGCAAATGACATTACAGAATAAGGGCTGGTATCCAAGATCTATAAAGAACTTCTCAAACACAACACCCAAAAAGCAAATAATCAAGTCAAAAAATGGGCAGAAGACATGAACCAGACACTTCTCCAAAGAAGACATACAGATGGCTAACAGACACATGAAAAAATGTTCGTCATCATTAGCCATCAGAGAAATTCAAATCAAAACCACATTGAGATACCACCTTACACCAGTTAGAATGGCAAAAATTGACAAGGCAATAAACAACAAATGTTGGAGAGGTTGTGGAGAAAGGGGAACCCTCTTACACCATTGGTGGGAATGCAAGTTGGTACAGCCACTTTGGAAAACAGTGTGGAGGTGCCTCAAAAAATTAAAAATAGAGCTACCCTATGACCCAGGATTGCACTACTGGGTATTTACCCCAAAGACACAGATGTAGTGAAAAGAAGGGCCATATGCACCCCAATGTTCATAGCAGCAATGTCCGCAATAGCCAAACTGTGGAAAGAGCCAAGATGCCTTTCAACAGACGAATGGATAAAGAAGATGTGGTCCATATATACAATAGAATATTACTCAGCCATCAGAAAGGATGACTATCCAACTTTTACATCAACATGGATGGGACTGAAGGAGATTATGCTAAGTGAAATAAGTCAAGCAGAGAAAGTCAATTATCATATGGTTTCACTTATCTGTGGAACATAAGGAATAGCATGAAGGACATTAGGAGAAGGAAGGGAAAAATGAAGGGGGGGAAATCAGAGGGAGAGACGAACCATGAGAGACTATGGACTCTGAGAAACAAACTGAGGGTTTTAGAGGGGAGGGGAGGGGGGTGGGCGGATGGGGTAGCCCGGTGATGGGTATTAAGGAGGGCACGTACTGCATGGAGCACTGGGTGTTATATGAAAAAAATGAATCGTGAATCACTACATCAAAAACTAATGATGTACTGTATGGTGACTAACAACATAATAAAATTAAATTTTAAAAATATAAAATAAATAAGTAATAAATAAATGGCCTGTTTTGGGGTGCCTGGGTGGCTCAGTCAGTTAAGCGTCTGCCTTCGGCTCAGGTCATGATCCCAGGGTCCTGGGATCAAGTCCCACATGGGGCTCCTTGCTCAGCAGGGAGCCTGCTTCTCCCTCTGCCTGCTGCTCCCCCTGCTGTGCTCTCTCTTTCCTCTCTCTCTGACAAATAAATGAAATCTTAAAAAAAATAAAAACAATTAAGTTAAAGGTCACTATAAGATGGCTGTCAAGCAGTATGTAACCTAAACTA